>NC_057800.1:574797967-574946565 GCF_018294505.1 Triticum aestivum
GTGGTCTAGAGAGAGAGAGACGAATATGACGTCACGACAAGAGATTCCATTCCGTTGAGTGTGTATATGCAAGGGGGAGGGAATAGAGGCACCAGGAGAAATTTTCTATGTGTGTGGTGTTTGTGTTGGTATTTGTGGGTGTGAGAAGATAATGAGACGTGGGGGCAGAGGGTGTGTCACCGCGTGAGGTCCGGTGGGTCGAGGTGAGGCCCTTCATTCTGTTCCGTCCTGCGCCACATTGGTTGGCCCGTGACGCATTTAGGAAGACCCATGGATGACTAGTCGTACAAGACAAAGATAGCAGAATTGTGAAGGACTCTGTGTCCACTGACAAAGCCGGCTAGGATTTGTAACCCTAGGTTCTCGGACTAAGGTAACCCCTTTATCTCTGATATTACTATTCATCCAACCTAACTTTAAGGGGCATCCTACAGAATGCTCTGCTAGAATCATACTCGTCGATTAGGAAAAGAGGTGTGAGACAATGTGTGAGAGACAGGCGTAAAGATAATGTGCGTACATGAGACACGTAGGCAGGTCCATGTATATAGAAAGGGCCGATGAGGATTGTGCGTGTGTATGTTTGCGAGAGGAAGAGTGCTTGTGATAAAGGTTAGTGAAAACAGTTGTAAATGGTTATGAGAGAGAGGGAGGGTTATATCTAGAGCATGTGTGCGAGAAAGACACCTCGGGAGAGAGTGTGTGAGAATGTGTGAGAGACCACCGATGGAGAGTGAAACTACACGTAAAAGACTGCTCTACACATTGATTAAAGATATAAATTGTATCCAAATATTAGGATGGGATCATGATATTTGCAATTCGCGTAAGGAGCGGTCATTGATCCATCAGACATCTAGATTCTATTGAATTTGAGCATGTCTATGTTATTATTCGACACAATTGATCCGCATAGTTAGTATTTTGGACTCCAGACAATGCATCACTTTAGCAATCGAATATAAACGTGAGTATAGTTCATGTTGTGTGTGTAAAGCACATTATACATACGAAAGTTACACAATGGACATTATAAATAGCTACTACCTATGAACTAGCATACATTTGAATTCAACTTAAGGTGGTTTAAAAAAATCGAATTCAACATGAAGTCCATTCAATTATTTGAATTTGATATCATGGCATTTGTAAACCATACCTAAATTATGGGGGCACCAATCTTTGCTCTGATTTTGTACATAATAGCATATGTAGTCGTGTACAAAATAGATTCAAATTTAGCTCCTCCATTCCAAAATAATCGTAGTTATAGGATTTTCAAGTGTCAAAATTTCAAAAAGAAGCGGATAATTTAATGAGGTTTTCAAACATACATGGTCAAATATAACGTTGTATATTTAGGTCAATCATCATAGTTCAAGAGTACTCTAAACGTGAATGCTTGTGTTTCAAAATTTCGAACGAAGCGCCAAAAGAGCCT
This sequence comes from Triticum aestivum, assembly GCF_018294505.1. Lineage (NCBI taxonomy): Eukaryota > Viridiplantae > Streptophyta > Magnoliopsida > Poales > Poaceae > Triticum > Triticum aestivum. Next base: position 574,799,409 of record NC_057800.1, read on the forward strand.
CTACTCGCCCGAAACTACGTGAGACCAATGTTTGGTAGTACAAGGAAATTATTTTTCTAATAACTCCGACCCGTGAAACCTACCGGCCCGACGTCCAAAGGTCTAAACCGGGGTAGGTTTGTAGCTTCATCTAGACGCCACACAACCGCACACGAAAAACATTCATACACAATGGCGCCTAAGCACACATGCGCGGGGCCGAAATCGCTCCCGCCCACTATTTGGGACACCTGGGATTACCATCCTACCCCCGACCTGCAGTAGATCCCAAATTTAAGAGGGGGCAAAGTTTGTACTTTCCCCAAATTTCAAACAAGCGCGTCCCATCTTCTGTTCAAAAAAACCAAAAACAAGCGCGTCCCAGACCGAAACATGGTTCCCCCACCCGTCCGATTCCCCATTCGTACTCCGTGGGCGCCAAAACTACATCTCCACCAGCCGCGAAACCCCGGCGTCCTCCGTCCGCCACCCCATCCCACCCATCAACCGCCGCCCTCCTCCATCACGCCAGAGCTGATACACCGACGTTGTCGTCCGCCGCAACCTCAACCACAACGCCCTCCACGGCTAGTAGTTGAAGCCGAGGCCGAGCCGTCCATACCCGAGCCAGTTCAACCACGCCATCCTGTGCCTCACCGTTGCCGCTCCAACTTCGCCACCCTCCACCGCACCGGAGCTGTTCCTGCTACGCCGTCCTTCACCACCTCGGATCTGCTTCCCCTCCGCCGACATACGGCCACGGCAATGCAGTCAACAATTTGGCCAAGGGTTCGTCCAAGCATGCACCCTCCAGAACATCGGTTTCCCCGGTAAAAACAAGAAGATTGGCGTGACATGTGGGGGTGACCACACCGGCAACCGAAAAAGGTACTCCTCTTCCCTTACTCATGCAAATCTTACGTCTCTGCTTGCACGGTATTCATCCCATAGAAGACACTAGTTGACCGCTTCTTCTTGATACTAGATGTTCCTAGTAACTCGTGATGCACAAGGTTTCTCCTCATATACTATTTCACCTTAGCTAGAGGTCCGCCGCCCCCCTGAATTTCAATTTCTGGCCACTTGATTCCCAATTAACGGAAGCATTCCCCGGCGTAACAGGCGCTAGTACGCCTATTACGCCGGGGAAGCAGCGCCTTGATGTTTATCATAGGGGCGTGTGCGGCCTAGAGCTACTGGCACCCGATCTGGAGGTCGGCCGGGATTAAAGGGATGGCCTGGGGGCGCTGCCAAGCACGGCGGTGGTGTGAGGTCGATGGGAGGGCGGGGCGGCGGAGGCAGGGGTCTGGGCCGGTGGTCGCTGGCGGTTCAAGAAAGATCGTCAACAGTGACTGGCGGGAGGTAGACGAAGGCCATCTGCCCGTTCCTTATAGATCGGACGGTTCATTAAAAAAAAATCGACTGACCTATTTTTTTCAGTCAACTGTTATCTTAGATATGACCACATGTGGTGGTGTGCTGGAGGAGTACCTGCATTTCCTATGCTCATATATTACAAAATCATACGGAGTAGAATCTAATTTTGTTTGCCATGCAATGTTGTAGAGCTATCATATGTCTCCTGTCATTTATTTTTCAGCCACCTGCTATCTGCTACTTTTACAGTGCACTAGTTCTGCACACACTTCACCCTTACTCTCACTGTTGTGTTTTTATGCAAGGGTATTTCAGACTCTGCTGCCATGAGAGAAGCCAAAAAGAAAAGTGATAAGTCGCTCCAGCTTGTTGTGCGGCTAGGCAAGACACGTTTCAACGCTTTAATGGGTGCAGTGTCAGCAGATGGAGACGGGGAACGTAGCTCTGGAGTTGATGACCTCGCTCGCAATGAACCACCATCCCAGGTGCTTGCTTTAACTTCGCGGTGTCATATGTGGTTGCATGTTCCATATGGTGTATAGCTTGTATTCGAAAGGCCGAAGTCGATAAGATAAGGAAAGATATTTTTTTACATGAACCACCATCCCGTGAGCACCAGAAGACAAATAGCTAGTCAGGGCACTGGCCGAGCCAGTGACAAGCCCAGCAAATATAGGCATCACCTGGAAGCCAACTAAAAAGCTGCGATGGTGGCGAAGCAGCCTGCCTCCCACCAGGCTCTTAGGTCCTAGACGATCATGCTCACCACTCCAGCCGGATGTCTAGCTTGTATTGCTTCCAATTTGGTTAATTTGCATCTGCTTAGCTTACACATTATACCTTTGAATATGACATGCCTTTCTGTTTTTGGTACATACTAGTGCATCTGTGTATTAACCATGTTCTTACATCAAACTAATGTTCTTGTGTATCCCTCATCAATCACTTATGACGAGGCAGGCAGGCAAGGGGACTACTCCTCATTTAAAGAATGCAGCGTCAGCCTCCCGACATGATTCTCAAGAAACAGAAATGCTACATGAAGATAGTGAATGTAGCTCTGTAGTTGATTACAGCATTTCCCCTACACTAGCATCGCAGGTGCTTGCTCTAACTTGGCAACGTGATATGTGGTTGCATGTTGCATATGGTGTCTAGATTGTAATTCTTCCAATATGGTTAAACTGCATGTGCTAGTCTGCTTAGCTTATACATTATACCTGTTAATGTGACATGCCTTCCTATATTTAGTACATAGTACATCTGTCTATTAAGCATGTCCTTACATAAAACTATTGTTTTTTTGTATCCCGCATCAATCAACATGATGAGACACCTTTAGTATATGCAGTGCGATATTAGTTGCATCTTTCACATGATTTATAGCATGCGCTGCTTCTAATTTGTTGAAATTCCATTTATGATGGGACGCTTTTAACTTGGCAGATTCATATTGGTTGCATCTTTCATGTGGTGTCTAGCTTGCATTACTTCTTATTTGCTGGAATGGTTTCTGCTTAGTTTACACAAACAGTTGTGAACATGCCATGCCGTCCTGTTTTTCATACATATTCCATCCTGGTATCATGTGTTTGCCTTACATCAAAGTAGTGATTGTCAGTATCATGCATGAATGAGTTCTGAAGAGACAATTTTATTGCTTTTTCTTGTCGGTTTTACTTGACAATTCAAAATCAATAAAGCAGAAGGAAGTTAGCAAGGCAGCGGATAAAGGTGCTCCTTCCGAACGGAGGGCCTCTACAGTTTCTACTCCTCCACACCCCCAAGATGATTTCCAAGACAACACATGCATAGACACTCAACAAAGATGTGTTTATGATGTCCACGTCTCCCCTAGTGCAGCATCACCGGTGCTCCCTCTAACTTGGCACTGTTATATGTGGTTGCATGTTATGTGTGATGTCTAGCTTGTATTGCTTCTAATTTTGTTGAATTCCATCTGCTTACTTTACACATTATACTTGAGTAAGACACGTGTTCCTGTTTCTAGAACATACAATATCTGTCTATCACACCATGTTCTTACATCATATTACTACTGTTGTGTAACCTGCAACAATCACTTATCATAAGACACGTTTGACTTCGGAGTGTGATATAGGTTACATCTCACATTCTTTTCTAGCTTGTACTACTAATTTGTTGAAATGGCACTTATGACGAGACAGTTTTAACTTGGTAGAGCGATATTCGTTGCATCTTTCATATGGTGTCTAGCTTTCATTGCTTCTAATTTGTTGAAATGCCTTCTTCTTAGTTTACACATCATAAGATGTGAATATGCAATGCTGTGAATATGCAATGGCACTAATGACGAGAGACCTCTAACATGGTAGTGTGATGTTGTTTGCATCTTGCATATGATTTATTTCTTGTACTGCTTCAGATTTGTTTAAACGCCATTTATGATGAGACACTGTTAACTTGGCAGAGCGATATTTGTAGCATCTTTCATATGGTGTCTACCTTCGATTGCATTGCTTCTAATTTGGTGAAATGTCTTCTTCTTAGTTTACACATCATAGTTCTGGTTATCTCTTCCATCCAGTTTTTCATACATATTACATCCTCCTATCATGTGGTTGTCTAACATCAAAGTTCAGTTCATCTGCATCACGCATCAATTTGTTCTGTAGAACTAAATTGTTATTCGTTTTTCTTGTCGGCTTGACTTAACATGGTACAGAGAAAGAGGAAGAAACACAGAATGGCAGGGAATGAGAAGTGGATGAATCCTGCAGATTCTGCTGGTACTGATGGTGCAATAGAAGGTCAAAGTCCAGCAGAAAATTCTACAAACACGGCATCCCATGCTACACAAGTTACAAAAAAGATAAACAAAAACAAATAGCTGCCACCAAACAAGCAGAGACAGTCCTAGTTCTTGCAACACCTACCACAGTACTACCGGCTGCACGACGTACTCGTGCGTCAACAGAGCTAGCAGCACGTTCCCAAGCTCCCTTGCCACCTGACACTACTTCCCAAGCACTCTTGACACAAGACGAGTTGGCACTATCAGATGAACCTGTGAGCTTCAACAGCAAGAAGGTAGTTGCTGGAGTCAAGTTACAGTTGCATGCTTCTTTATATGTAGTCTCACAGTTTGATGTACACTAACACTTCCTATGTTTGTTGTTGGACTAGCACCTAGGCGCAAGAGGAAACAAACATCAGGGATAATGCTAGATAGGTTAACTAAATCTAGAGGAGGAAGAATGGATATCCGTTTTGAGGCAGGTTTAAAAAGGCCATGTGATGCTACAGAGTCAACCAAGTTAGTATCAGAGGCAGCGGTTGCTGTTAGGTGTCATGTACGTATCCTCCCAACATGGATTCAGTACATGAATGACAAAGACGAAACCCAGTTCAACACCTTCCTCGACCATTTATCTGTAAGTATGGTTATGTATGGAAACTAGTAATATCGTCTTGCTCTGTCCAATACTTTCTAGGTTGCTGATAATGAGACTCCCATAATTTTCAACAGATGAGGTTCAAGTTGGATAGCCAAGATGATGCAACCAGACAAGCTTGCACCCATGTTTTCAAGTCTGCTCTGCGACACTATCGGTATAACTTGAGGAAAACTCACTTTGAAGGCAAGGCTAACAGTGAACTTGCCCAAACATCTCTAGTGGAAAATATATCTGATGAAGACTGGAGAGGCCTCGTTAAACACTGGTCCGATCCGAAGTATCAGGTACATTATATATATGTCATCAGATCACATGTTGAAGTCCTATTTACGCATGTGCCATACAAATCTATCTTCTTGTAGGTGAACTGTTCAAAGAACAAGGCCAACCGTACGAAAGTGAAATTCCAACAGACGACGGGATCTCGTAGCTATATTGCACACTGCGAGGCTCTTGTAATTAGCTGCTGTTTCACTCTTTTCGCTTTACCATATTATCAGATCTATATTGACTTGTTCCAAATGCAGAGGAAAGCCCGCAAGGACCAAAAAGTACCTGAACCAAATGCTGTGGAAATCTTCAAGGATTGTCACACCAGCAAGAAGAAGGGCATGACTACACCAGTCAAAGCCACTATTGTAAGTCCTTAACCCTCATGCCTTTTAACTACTACTTACTCTGACTTGTGCCTTGAACTGCATGGTTTGCAGCCAATGTCTATTATTCTTTTCAATTTTATACACAATTGTCTTAGTGTATCATTGCACCTTACAAGGTTTAAAAGAGAGGAGTGATGTTCCTTTCATCTTGACCCGTAATCTAGTTCCGTGCTAGACTTGCCCACACAACGTTACAATTGCCTGTTTGTCTGTTCTCAGTTGTTTTGTGATATGAATGACGTCATACTTTGCTTACCGTATTATAAACTTTGTCTCTTCATCCTTAGCCCTCAATACAATGTGAAGAAGTAGACAATACATTAGCGATGGTACATGGTCATATGTTTGGAACCTGGTTTTATTATGTACTTTGCAATAAAATACAACTAATATTTTACATGGGTTCACCAGAATAAGTTCTGTATATAGACCAAAGCTATTTTGTCTGGTTTTGCTGCCTCCTTTATATCTTCTGTTCTGGTACTACTAATGTAAAACCTCAACTTTTCAGCGAGCTATGGAAAAAATGGTGGAACCGCCACCTTCTAAAGGTGGCGAGGCAACTATAACCGTAATGTCAGCTCTTGCTGCAGTGGGTCAGTACCTGTCCACTAACAGTGCCAAAAGCACGTTCTTGCGTAATACTGGGTTGGTTGTTAAGGAAATATCGTCCAAACTGCCTCATGATCAAGATATGCAAGCTCAAAGCAATGTTGTATCTGTGCTCCAGACACAAGTCCATTCCCTAACAGAGACCCTTTGTGAAACAAGGAGAAACATTGCTCAATGTCGTCAAGATATGCATGGTTTTGAAACCAGACTATCAGACATTTGCTATGTTGTTCAGGAGCCTAGGGGAAATGAAGGCGAGGGTTATGGTGCTCCATCGGACAATACAGCATGAAAACGTAACAGTCAGGTTAAATGAACTAAGCTTCTGAACTTCTGGTGGTGCATTTATCTGCTAGACTGTTAAGTTTTATGCCAGCCTTCCTTTTGTTATATAGTTGTAATTTGTTTTGGTGCGATACAAAATGTATTCTTAACGTGCAGCCACCGCCTGAAGAAAACAGCAAGCCATTTTTGTATAGTGTAGGGTGTTCCCTATATTTGCACTGGTGACAATCTTTGATGCCGTGTGGATGTAATCTGTGCAATCGCCTTAATAGCCTAGCGTTAGTTTCGGCCTTATTTATTTCCTAGTCTTCTTTTTCCCTGGTTTTCTAGTGGTTGCAACTACCATGGGCCATATACGGGCCGTAGGATCCATGGGTCACCTACGGGCCATCGATAAATGGGCCTGTAATCGGTGGGCCTCGGGCCGTCGGATAAATGTGTCTACATGGGCCATAATCGGGCATAATTGGTATCGGCCCAGCACGGTAGCAGGCCGTAGGACAGCAAAGGCTTAATTCTGTCATAGGCATAACGGGTCGTTAATGGGCCAGAATATAGGACGGGCTGGAAACGGGGTAACGGGTTAACAGGCCAGAAACGGGCCGACTCTTGCCATGGGCCGATTTTGGCCCATTAGGGTAACAGGCCAGTAACGGGCCGACTCTTGCCATGGGCCGAATTTGGCCCATTAGTGGAACAGGCTAGTAACGGGCCGGAAGTAATCGAGGGCCGAAAAGGAGCCCAAGAATGTATGGGCCATCAATAGGCCGAAAGCTAACACGGGCTGGAAACGTCCCATGTAAATCACGGGCCGTTAACGGGTATAAAGAAAATTACTGTTCATTATGGGCTAGACTCGCCGTGGGCCTGTAATGGGCCGGAAGATACGAAGGCCTCATATGGGCCGAAAGACGTCGTGGGCCATACATGGGCCGAAAGTGAAATGGGCTGGTATTATATTCGACGGCCCACATGACGTTGTCGGGCCAATTTCCTTTAGGGCCTAACGGGCCATGATTTAACGGGCCGTAAAATGGGCTATTTGTGAAGAGACCGTTAACAGGCTTTTCATGGGCCAGCCCGTTAACTTTTGACCAAGGCAAACGGGCCGGCTTTGTAAGCTAAATGGGCCACTGTTAGGCCGTGCCACGTGTCGACATATCATAGGCGCCTATCTGACCCACTGATGAGCTGACACGTGTTTCGTCCGGCCAATAAGAATTTTACATGTAGAAATTTCCCATTGGTCGGGGCTGTTAACGGGTTATCGGATCCAAAACCCGACCCGATAGCTTAACGACGTTCCGTTATGGTGGATGCCACGTGTCGGTCACCCTTGACGAAAGCACTTCTGTGACGCGTGATTTATCGTCATGGAAGTGGACACTTCCGTGATGATAATTTTGGTAATGTCATGGAACACTTCTACGACAGCACATGTATGACTATCTTGATTCTGTCATAAATTTGTCATGGATGTACATGCATGACAAAAAAAACGACCTACTGTGACAAACACGTATCATCACGGAAGTGTATTTTTTTTTGTAGTGCTTTCGGGTGAAACCGACTTTGTGGAGGCTTTTACTCCAAGTTTCGACCCCAAGGCTCAACATATAAATAGAGGGGTAGGGCTAGCACCCAAGACACATCAAGAAACACCAAGCCGTGTGCCGGCAACCCCGTGCCCTCTAGTTTATCCTCCGTTATAGTTTTCGTAGCGCTTAGGCGAAGCCCTGCGAAGATTGTTCTTCACCAACACCGTCACCACGCCATTGTGCTGCTGGAACTCATCTACTACTTCGCCTCTCTTGCTGGATCAAGAAGGCGAGGACGTCATCGAGCTGAACGTGTGCTGAACGCGGAGGTGCCGTACGTTCGGTACTTGAGCGGGACGGATCGTGAAGGTGTATGACTACATCAACCGCGTTGATAAACGCTTCCGCTTACGGTCTACGAGGGTACATAGACAACACTCTCCCCTCTCGTTGCTATGCATCACCATGATCCTACGTGTGCGTAGGAATTTTTTTGAAATTACTACGTTCCCCAACAAGATCTTCATGAAGTATGTGATCTCCTTGCCCATACAAACTCCTTGGTTCAACTCCACAATCTTGACGGAGGCTCCCAAGTGACACCTAACCAATCTAGGAGACACCACTCTCCAAAAGGTAATAAATGGTGTGTTGATGATGAACTCCTTGCTCTTGTGCTTCAAATGATAGTCTCCCCAACACTCAACTCTCTCTCTCTCACAGATTTGGATTTGGTGGAAAGACAATTTGAGTGGAAAGCAACTTGGAGAAGGCTAGAGATCAAGATTCATATGGTTGGAATGGAATATCTTGATCTCAACACATGAGTAGGTGGGTTTCTCTTAGAAAATGAATGTTGGAAGTGTAGGCATGTTCTGATGGCTCTCTCCTCGAATGAAGAGTGGGTGGAGGGGTATATATAGCCTCCACACAAAATCTAACCATTACACACAAATCACCAAACTCAGTGGGACCGAATAATGAAACTCGGTCAGACCGATTTAGTTCAAAATGTGAACGTTAGGATTTTCGTTGGGACCGACATGTCAATTCGGTGGGACCAATTTCATTAGGGTTAGGTCATAACATAATCTCATTGAGACCGATTACACAAACTCGGTGGGACCAATTTTGATAACAAGCTAACTAGAGAGTTGGTCAGGCAAACTCGGTGGGACCGATTCGCTCATCTCGGTGAGACCGAAACGTTACGAAGGGGAAACAAAGAGTTTGCATTGCGAACTCGGTGGGACCGATCGCTCATCTCGGTTGGACCGAAACGTTATGAAGGGAAACAGAGAGTTTGCAATCCCATCTCGATGAGACCGAGATCCCTATCGGTGAGACCAAAGTGACTAGGGTTTGTGGCAGTGGCTATGTCAAGTGAACTCGGTGGCACCGGATGGAATGTTTCGATGGGGCCGAGTTTGACTTTTGGTTTGGGACATATGTGGATATGAGAAAGTGGATGAGGGTTTTTGGAGCATATCACAAAGCATTTTGAGCAAGCAACACCTCATCCCCTTTTAATAGTATTAGCTTTTCCTATGGACTCAATGTGATCTTGGATCACTAAAAGTAAAATGTAAAGTCTTGAGATTTAGAGCTTGAGCCAATCTTTTGTCCTTAGCATTTTGAGGGGTCCACATTTCTAATCCATGCCATGCCAATCATTGAGCTTTCTCGAAATATTTATCTTGAAATAGCATTAGCTCGATGAGCTATATGTTGTTAGTAATTACCAAAACCACCTAGGGATAGTTGCACTTTAAATCTCCCCCTTTTTGGTAATTTATGACAACATATAAATCAAAGCTTCAATAAATGATCATAAGATTGAAATACATCGTCGCTTTGAGAAGTATGTGATAAGCAAGAGCTCCCCCTAAATTTGTGCATGATTTAAAAATTGCTTTTGAATGCAAATGCACAATCGATTAGGATCATGGGTTACTCTTCCATGTCACATACATCTTGGTGGAGCGCTCAAAATGATAGGAATTAAAAGCATGCACTCATCACCAAGTAAAGTGAATGATCATATATGGGATATAAGAGATAATATCATCCAAGCAAGCATTAAAGTAGCATATGATCAAACACATGATCAAACAAGTATCTCACACAGACATAAAGTATCAACCAAGCACACAATAAAGTTCAACCAAAAGCAAGAGAGACAAAGAAGCAAAACACTCTCTATCGAAGTCTATGATCTATACATTCCCCCCCCCCTTGGCAACAAGTTACCAAAAATATCAAAAATGCATAGTGCTATGCGTCTCTCAGGCTCGGTCTTCGGGAGGTGGTGTTGAGAGAACTCCAAGGACGAAGGCATCTGTTGATGTAGTTGGAGCTGGTGGAGTGGGTGCTGAAGGTGGCACTGAAGTTGTAGCTGCTGGTGCTGACAATGTAGCTCTAGAATCTGTTACTGGCACTGCAGCAGACCTCTGACCTCGTGGCACACACTGAAAAGCATCCGTAGTTGCCTTCCCTCTCCTCTCTTCTGCTTCCTCCTGGAGCTGCTCAACAGATGTCTGTATCCTAGTGACCTTCAGATCAAGATCATAGAATTTTGTCTCAACAATCCACTCCAAGCTCTCCTGATTCCGAGTCAGGGTGGCCAAGCCCTTCTCAATCCTCAAAGTAGACTGGATCATATATGCTAGCTGATCTTGCTTGCTCTTCAGGAACACCTGAGATGCTTCCTCTACACTTGGCATCCTTGCAGCTTTCTCTGCCTTAGCCTTAGCTCTCTTCTCCTGTGCTTGTGCTAATGAAGGTTCATTCTCATTCATCACAACTGTGTTGTCTTCAAATTCAGGGTACAGGGGTAAGTGCTCCTTGTCCAACAGGTAGGTGCATGTGCCCATCTTTGAGTTGATGAGCTCCTGAATGTGTGGAGCATACCCACAAGATCTTTTCCGATCTGCTGCTGTCCTCTTGATTGTCTCTACAATCAGACTCATGACCTTGAATATTTGAGGTACATCAAATATTTTCAGCAACTTGATGGAATGTCCTCTAATCATCTTGTGATCTCCAGACTAGGGTAGCAAAGTATGCCTTAAGATGGTGTTAATGGTAGGCAGACCAGACAACAGATAGTGGACAGATCCAAGCTTGTGTGTCTCCAAAGCTTTATCAGGGATCTCTTTGTACATGTTTGCCATAGAGTTGTGGTCTTTCTTCTTCTTGGCATACACATCCAAGTCATCCTCATGCTCTTCTGGGGCATTAATCAGCTTGGCCCATTCTTCAATTGTTGATTGGTACCTTGTACCTTCAGACATCCATACTATCCTTCCATCTGGATAGAAGTGAGCAGTGGAGTAAAACTGCATGATTAGCTCATCATTCCATTTTGTGAGCTTATGTTCAACAAACTTGTCAACTCCACAAGCTTTGAAGCTGTCTTGTACACCTGGGAAGTGATCTTCATTCTCTTTGATGTATTCCCAATCAACCCATCTCATGTCACAAACAAATGGCTTCTTGTCAAGCAGAATAGTCTCATAGAAGTCTTGTTGTTCCTTAATGTGAAACCTGTAGTCAACTGCAGTCCTCCTCCTCACGGCATAGGGATCAGACTGTCTCCACAATCTCAATCCTGCATCTTTCCTGACATGCATGTCCTCAGCCATAGGATGAGCATCATCTTGGTCTACAATCTTGGGTTTCAGTTTCCTCAATACAAGGGATTCATCGTCCTCTTCTTCAGCTTCAGGCACTGGGCCTTGTTCTTCTCTTCATCTGGGATATTTCTGGTGCTTCTCTTGGGCTTAGACTTCTGAGCTTGAGTCGTTGCTTTGGGAGCAGTTTTGGGCTTTGATGTGGCAGCCCCTGACTTGATAGCATCTCCCATAAGCTTTTGTGACTTGGGAGCTGGTGCAGCATCCTCTTCTTCTGCTGGATCTTTAAACATGGAGGATCTCCCAAGGACTCTGGCAGTGGTCTTCTTGACCCTCTCCTTCCGCTTCTTGCCATCTCCAGTCTCTTTGGGTTCAAGAGTGAACTCCATAGTTTCTTGAGTGGAGGCTCTGGCCTTAGACATGGGAATCCTTTTTGCTGGTGCCTTCTTATTCAAGCCTGGCTTTGTTGTTGCAGCTATGCCATACTCCTTCAAGACTTTCTTCTTTGAGCTGACTTCTTCTTCTACAGCCACATAATCCTCATCCTCAGAATCTGAGGTTCTCTTCTTCCTTGACCTGGTGGCTGCCTTGGGCAAGTTGCTAGGTGTGCTCCTACTACCATCATCTAAGGTACTTGAGGGACTAGTGCCCTCACTCAATTGCACTTGCTCTTCAGATCTGTTCTGAATGTCACTCTGGTCAGACATCTTGGCAAACACACTGATAGCAAACCCTGTGAATAGATATAGATGAGGTAGAATAGATGAGCATCACAAAGTGCAGAGTTTTTGCAAAGCAGATGACTCAAAAACTTAGTTTTAGTTCTCCACAGAAAGCATTTCGGAGCTACCAATTTGTTAGACTCGGTGATACCGAAGCAATTTTGGAACCTAAACTAGTGAACTCGATCAGACCGAGTCACGGTTCGGTGGCACCGAGACAGCTAGGGTTTCACAGAGAATTGATCTCGGTCACACCAATTTGCAATTTTCGGTCAGACCAAAAATGCATGTGCAATGGCCTAAGCCAAATCAGTGAGACCGATTTCTACCACTCGGTCGGTCCGTGATGAGTTCGACGGAAACCTAACCCTAAATTTTTGAATCAAATCTAACCTAAAGGATGTTTTCTCTGGATAGAATGTCCTCATACATGGTAAAGATCATGGCAAAGCAATGTGCTATGAATCGGAGTAAGGAAATAGCACAAAGAGTCAAACCCATACCCTAGTTCAACGGGAGTTCACTACGGCGGCAACGGTGGAGCAGATTTCCGTTGACGGCGATGCAAACCAGCTGCGGGAGGTCGCTGGCGGCGAGGAGACAATCCGGAGACCCGAGGAGGCAGAGCAGGACACGCGCGGGCTGAGAGGTTTTGAAGAAATTTCCAAAATATCACTCGTGGGTTTATATATCCCGACCCTGTCGGTGTGACCGAGTGGAACAACTCAGTGGCACCGAGATGCAGAATCGCAAGCGGTTACTGCAACTCGGTGTCACCGACAAGTTCAAATCGGTTGCACCGAGATGGAAAACCTAGATCAACTTAGTGAACTCGGTGTGACCGAAGTGGATGACTCGGTCATACCGAAATGCACAAAGAGGTTTTGGAAGTTTAAGTCTATGACGAATCGGGGACTACTCCGAGTGCTCCTCACACAGAGTGGCTCGAATCTAACTTGATCAAGCTTTGTGATGTAGCATGAATAGAGTTTGAGACGAGAAAAGCATAGATAGCTAGAGGAGGTTCTTAGGCATTCTTGTCCATCCACTTGGCAAAAGAGAAAACGCCAAACAATCAAAACAACAAGTGGATGTCCTCGAATGAGTAAAATATGCAATCAACATGCTCACACAATAAAATGGCAAATGAAACATGTGACAAAGTATGCACGAACACTTTAACATCTATCAAGCAATTGGCGATGACTAGGTCATCTATATATGAGTATATTGACTGAGGAGTCAAATGAAAACATTTGATCGTAGGTCATACTCATCGTTTAAGCACAAGTGGGGTTACCAGTTTTACATAATGCATTGTTGTGTTCACACCATTAGAGTTGCTTTAGCTCAGTTGGTTAGAGTAAAGCTCCCTTAGATGTGATATCCCTCCTAAGAGGGATGAACTAACCTTGGGTTATGTCGATGATGACCTCCTGTAGGTGTTGAAGATGTAGATGCTCAATGTTGATGTAGATCATTCGGAGCAACCCATTGGAGTGAGTTGCACTTTCAATACCTACACGGGTTAGTCCCACAAGGAACAAACAAGGATATCCATAGACATAGAGTGATGTTCACATAAGATGATGTCCATGAAAGCATTAGGTTACCTTGTCCCTTGTCTTACCAACAAGACGGTTTGTGATTCCTTGAACTAGTGCAAGATGTGGAAGTTGTTTGCACTTGTCCTTGCCAAAATGATATGAGTGAAGTATGTTGGCGGAGTCACCCTCAAGAACTCTCTAGTTCTTCTTCTTCGGGATCCACATCATCTTGATGGGAATCCTTGGAGTTGTAGTCGTACTTGATGTAGTAGAACTTGATGTAGTCTTGGGAACCCACTTGACCAAGGCCTTGGGAGCTTCTTCAAATGCATTAATCTCCTCTTGAAGCTTGTCCTTGCCTTTTAGCTTGTGGTCTTATGCTAGAAGATCATCTTGAGCTTGTGTCCCTTGAAAAGAAGTAGGATCATACTTCTCTTGTTGAGGAGCAAACTTCGTCTTGGGGTATTGATCTTCTTCCCACTCAAGTCCATTGGCATTGAACTTCTGTTCAAAACCAATTCCTTGATTCTTCCGGTGTCTTCCTTGCTTTCGTACAATTTTCTCAAATTGCTTAATCCCGGCAAGGCTCTTGTAAACACCTTTCTCTATAATTCCCTTCAATAAGCTATTTTCTTGCTCAAGTGTAACTTGGCTAAGATAATCATTAGTGGAATCAAGAGAACTACTAGAAGCAGCAACATTGGATTTAGCATGATTATTGTTGCTACTAGAAGAAGAATCTTTCTTACTTTTGTTGCTAGATTTAACTTGTGGCATGTGAGTAGACAAGAATAAATGCTTGGCAATGTAAGAAGAACTTTTCTTGCGAAGATCATCATTGATAGCCTTTAAGAACCCATGCTCTTGCTCAAGGTTGAGCTTTTCAAAGCGTAACTTTTCATGAGTCTTTAAAAGCTCTCGATGATTTTCCAAGGTAGTTTCATGAGATAACTTAAGAGTGTTTAGTTCTTTAGTTAGATGCTCAATCTCCTTCTTATCATCATCATTCATTTTATCTTGATTAGCATGATTAATAGCAAGTTCATCATAGTTTTCATCACTAGAATTGTCAACAAGTAAATCATCATCACCTAGGAAATCATCTTCATCACTATTGAAATCAACATACTCGGGGTGTGGTACCTTTGGGACTTTAGCCATGAAGCATATTCCAATTACTTCATTTGGCGAGTCAAATATGTCGTAGGAGTTGGTTGACACAAGTGATAGACCGGCAACACCTTCATCTTGAGTATATTCGGAGTCAGAGTGATAACTTCTCTCGGAGTTATTGTCGGAGTCGGAGCCGGATACCCATTCACCAACATGAGCTTGATGTCTTCGTTTTGTGTAGCTCCTTGATGATTTGTCCTTCCTTCCCGAATCCTTGCTTCTCCGTGATGTACTTCATTCATAACGTTCATCTCTACTCCTTCTCTCTCTTGGTGGTGATTCTTCTCTTCTACTTCTACTTTTGGGTGAATCTTCTCTTCTTTTGTAGGGAGCCGTACACTCATTGGAGTAGTGTCCGAGTCTTCCACAATTGTAGCAATTATGTTCACGACTCGAAGATCTTTTGTCATTGTAGGACCTTGACTTGGAACTTCTTTCCTTGCTTCTACTCTTGTAGAACTTATTGAAGTTCTTCACCATTAGGCTCAACTCTTCATTGAAGGCTTGTTTCTCACTTGATGATGTAGGAGCATCACATGAGGCTTTGTAAGCACCACTTGACTTGTTGTGAAGCTCTTCCTTATCCTTGAGTGACATCTCATGAGCAACAATTCTTCCAATGACTTCCGTTGGCTTGAGATCTTTGTAATTGGGCATCATTTGGATCAATGTGCACACGATATCATATTTTCCTTCCAAGGCTCTTAGGATCTTCTTGATGATCAATCTATCGGTCATCTCTTCACTTCCTAAGCCGGCAATCTCATTTGTGATGAGAGCAAGCCTAGAGCACATTTTAGCGACACCTTCACCATCCTTCATTTTGAACTTGTCAAGTTGACTTTGAAGCACATCCAATTTGGATTCCTTGACGGAGTCAGTACCATCGTGCATATCAATCAAAGTATCCCAAATTTCCTTTGCATTCTCAAGACGGCTGATTTTGTTGAATTCTTCGGGGCACAATCCGTTGAAGAGGATATCGCAAGCTTGAGCGTTATATTGTAGCATCTTCAACTCTTCCGCAGTAGCTTCACGGTTTGGTTCTCTCCCATCAAAGAATTCACCTTGCAAGCCAATACACACAATAGCCCAAACGATGGGGTTATGTCCAAGAATATGCATTTTCATCTTATGCTTCCAACTAGCAAAATTAGTACCATCAAATTAAGGACCTCTATGGTGGTAATTTCCCTCGCTAGACGCCATACTCTCCTAGGTTGTGAAACCAAGGCTATGATCACCAAAGCTACGGAAATCAAGGCAAATGGAGACCAAAGCTCTGATACCACTTGTAGGATCGAAAGTATGTCTAGTGGGGGTGATTAGACTACTTGACCAAATAAAAATCTAGCCTTTTCCCAATTTCAAGTCTTGGCAGATTTTAGCAACTTAGCACTAGTCAAGCAATCAACCAACACATGCAAGTCTAAGAGTATAGCAGCGGAATGTAAAACATTGCACATGAAGGTAAAGGGAGGAGTTTGGAGGGAGCAAACGCAATGTAGACACTGAGATTTTTGGCATGGTTCCGATAGGTGGTGCTATCGTACATCCACGTTGGTGGAGACTTCAACCCACGAAGGATAACGGTTGCGCGAGTCCACGGATGGCTCCACCCATGAAGGGTCCACGAAGAAGCAACCTTGTCTATCCCACCATGGCCATCGCCCACGAAGGACTTGCCTCACTAGGGTAGATCTTCATGAAGTAGGCGATCTCATTGCCCGTACAAACTCCTTGGTTCAACTCAACAATCTTGACGGAGGCTCCCAAGTGACACCTAACCAATCTAGGAGACACCACTCTCCAAAAGGTAATGAATGGTGTGTTGATGATGAACTCTTTGCTCTTGTGCTTCAAATGATAGTCTCCCCAACACTCAACTCTCTCTCACAGATTTGGATTTGGTGGAAAGATGATTTGAGTGGAAAGCAACTTGGAGAAGGCTAGAGATCAAGATTCATATGGTTGGAATGGAATATCTTGATCTCAACACATGAGTAGGTGGTTTTCTCTCAGAAAATGAATGTTGGAAGTGTAGGCATGTTCTGATGGCTCTCTCCTCGAATGAAGAGTGGGTGGAGGGGTATATATAGCCTCCACACAAAATCTAACCGTTACGCACAAGTCACCAAACTCGGTGGGACCGTATAATGAAACTCGGTCAGACCGATTTAGTTCAAAATGTGAACGCTAGGATTTTCGGTGGGGCCAACATGTCAACTCGGTGGGACCGATTTCATTAGGGTTAGGGCATAACGTAATCTCGGTGAGACCGATTACACAAACTCGATGGGACCGATTTTGGTAATAAGCTAACCAGAGAGTTGGTCAGGCAAATTCGGTTGGACCGATTCGCTCATCTCGGTGAGAACGAAACGTTATGAAGGGGAAACGGAGAGTTTGCATTGTGAACTCGGTGGGACCGATCTCTCATCTCGGTTGGACTGAAATGTTACAAAGGGAAATAGAGAGTTTGCAATCCCATCTCGGTGAGACCGAGATCCCTATCGGTGAGACCGAAGTGACTAGGGTTTGTGGCAGTGGCTATGTCAAGTGAACTCGATGGCGCCGGATGGAATGTTTCGGTGGGGCTGAGTTTGACTTTTGGTTTGGGACATAGGTGGATATGAGAAAGTGGTTGAGGGTTTTTGGAGCATATCACTAAGCATTTTGAGCAAGCAACCCATTAAGCAACACCCCATCCCCTTTTTAATAGTATTGGCTTTTCCTATGGACTCAATGTGATCTTGGATCACTAAAAGTAAAATGTAAAGTCTTGAGCTTTAGAGCTTGAGCCAATCTTTTGTCCTTAGCATTTTGAGGGTCCACATTTCTAATCCATGCCATGCCAATAATTGAGATTTCCTAAAATATTTATCATGAAATAGCATTAGCTCAATGAGCTATATGTTGTTAATAATTACCAAAACCACCGAGGGATAGTTGCACTTTCAGTCTCCCACTTTCACTAGAGTCAATAATCTAGATTACATAGTAATGATTCTAAAACCCATGGAGTCTTGGTGCTGATCATGTTTTGCTCGTGGAAGAGGTTTAGTCAACGGGTCTGCAACATTCAGATCCATATCTATTTTGCAAATCTCTATATCTCCCTCCTTGACTTGATCACCGATGGAATTGAAGCGTCTCTTGATGTGTTTGGTTCTCTTGTGAAATCTGGATTCCTTCGCCAAGGCAATTGCTCCAATATTGTCACAAAACATTTTCATTGGACCCGATGCACTAGGTATTAGACCTAGATCGGATATGAACTCCTTCATCCAGACTCCTTCATTTGCTGCTTCCGAAGCAGCTATGTACTCTGCTTCACACGTAGATCCTGCCACGACGCTCTACTTGGAACTGCACCAACTGACAGCTCCAACATTCAATATAAGTACGTATCCGTTTTGTGACTTAGAGTCATCCAAATCAGTGTCAAAGTTGTTGGGTTCTACGGTAGGGTGGGTCGACTGCAAATTAAAATTATCCTACGCGCAGAACAACCAAGAACATGCTATGGGAGATGGATCACAGTTCTTTACCACTAGACGCACAGTGCCGTGTAGCGGAAGAAGAGTTGGGGCAGCGCGTCCACGTGGATTGTCTCCTCCTCGTCCGATCTCCCTCGTACAGCCGGTAGTCGGTTCCCACGTACAGGTTCGCCGGAGCCGCGCAAGTGCACCGCCTCTAACGGTATTCGCGCATGCAGGAGGAATATCGTGCGGCGGACTGCTAGGTCCGATCACACAACCGGCGGCGAGTGGAGGTGTCTAGTCGCAACACATGCAAACCCTAGTGACAGCGACGAAGCGATCAATCGCGTGAGTGTGCAGCACCTCCACTTTATATAGGTGTGCATCGCAGGCTCAACACTTGGGCCTTGCACGGACCCTAAAGCCCATAAGTCTACTCGGCCACAATCCGAATACAACTCGGATCACATCCGACCAGTGTCCTCGGATCCGACCTCGTAGGTTCCTTCCCTTAAGGGCACGGCCCCTTAGGTTCAACCCGGCATGGTCACAGTTCGGATCACCTCCGAACTGCACAGTTGGTAGCGGCCTCTAGCAAGGCATGCCGAACACCAAACAGACTATGAAGCTGGTTAGGCAAACTTGTACATCATACTTCCATTCCTTTTGCCACACGATATATGTTGTCGGGCTCAAGGCGAGTCTGTCATCCTTGTGCTAGCCCGACCTCTTTCTCGTTCCAGTGATGCAGACCACAAACCGTATTATCTCATAATCCTTGTCGCATGGCCATGCTTATCCTAGTCGGATCACACGAGGGGCCCAGAGTATATCTCTCCTGATCGGAGGGGAAAATCCCATCTTGCTCGACCACGTCTCGCAGCATGGTTCTAGACAAACCCAAAACCTATCTTTATAACTACCCAGTTACGGAGTAGCGTTTGGTCGGCCCAAAGCAAGTCTGTCACCATCCCGAGTACATGCGTCAGCTCAAGTCTTAGGACATAGAACATATGTTGTACTCGAGTCTCACCGATGACATATCGCCGCGTCTCATAGTTGGGTCTGTCCGACTCGGACCTTATCTCGACTCGGATCCGACTACGTCGAATCCGACCAGATCCTTCCAAGTCCATATTATCAGGTTAGCATACAGTGCTCCATGGCTAGTGAGACCAAGCCATCGACCGTGTCATATGCTAGTCTAGTTGGCTGCGCGTCCACACAGTCCTTTTGACTAGGGACCTTTTAGGACAGTCATCATACAATGCATAGTCCCACAAACAAGTCATGTACTTGCTGATACACATCATTGATAATGTCCAAGGACTATCTTTATTCATAAACACATAGGACATATCATCATACACAATTGCCTCTAGGGCATATCTCCAACAGTCTCCCACTTGCACTAGAGTCAATCAAATAGACATCGAATGCCCATAGCTCTAACGTGCCCCTTATTCTTGGGTTGTGGAAGCGACTTAGTCAACGGATCCGTAACATTTGCATCTATGTGAATTTTGCATATCTCTACATCACCACTCTTTATGATCTTTCGTACCAGGTGATATTTCCGATCTATGTGTCTGACCTTGTGGTGATTCCTCGGCTCCTTGGCTTGTGCGATGGCACCAGAATTATCACAATAAAGGTCCAACAGTTTTACCGAGGCTGGTAATATACCAAGATCATCCAGAAAGTTCTGGATCCAAACACCTTCCTTTGCAGCTTCACAAGCCGCAATGTATTCGGCTTCTTTAGTAGAATCAGCCACCGTATCTTGCTTGGAACTCATCCAGCTCACTGCTCCTCCATTCATGACGAACACGAATCTGGACTGTGATCGACAATCATCTCTGTCGGTTTGGAAACTAGCATCGGCGTAACCCCTTACCACGAGCTCTTCCTCACCTCCATAAACTAGGAACATCTCTTTAGTCCTTTTCAGGTACTTCAAAATAGTCTTTACCGCTGCCCAGTGACTCTCACCTGGGTTGGCCTGGTATATACTTGTTAGGCTTATTGCAAAAGCAACATCGGGCCGCGTACATATCATGGCATACATGATGGATCCGATTGCCGAGGCATACGAAATCCTACTCATCCTGCTTCGCTCATCAGATGTCGAAGGACTCTGAGTCTCGCTTAGCCTTATACTGAAAGTGCGTTATATCGACTAGAGGGGGGTGAATAGGCGATTTTTATGAAAGTCTTCAAAACGTGGAAGTTATGAAGACAAATGATAGAAATAAACCTATTACCATGCAGCGGAAGGTAGACTACACTAGGCAAGCCATAGTCAAGTGTTCAATGAAGTGAAAGCATAATGACTTAATAGCAGCAATGTAGTAAGGATCAGGTAGGAAGATATTATGAAGCCATACAGAGCATGCAGTCACTCAGTGAAGACAAAAGATAGTGCAAACATACAATGACTTCACAAGGAGCAACAGTAAGTAAAGGGAAGGGAAGATGAAACCAGTGACTCGTTGAAGACAATGATTTGTTGGACCAGTTCCAGTTGCTGTGACAACTGTACGTCTGGTTGGGGCGGCTAGGTATTTAAACCTTAGGACACACAGTCCCGGACACCCAGTCCTGAACATGCAGCTCAGGACACCCAGTCCTCACCGTATTCCCCTTGAGCTAAGGTCACACAGACCTCGCCCAATCACTCTGGTAAGTCTTCAAGGTAGACCCCAAAACCTTCACAGACTTCGTTCACCGGCAATCCACAATGTCTCTTGGATGCTCAGAACGCGACGCCTAACCGGCTGGAGGATGCACAGTCCTCAAGTGTAATAAGTCTTCAGATCACACAGACAAGAAGACTTAAGTGATGCCCAATTCTCTCTGGCTCTGGGTGGTTAGGGCTTTATCCTCGCAAGAAATTCTCTCTCAAAGGCTTCAAGGTGGGTTGCTGTCAAACGACAAAAGTCGTATTCTCAATCTAAGCAGCCAATCGTTTATGGTTGTGGGGGGTGGGCTATTTATAGCCACTTGGCAACCCGACCTGATTTGTCCGAAATGACCCTGGGTCACTAAGGAACTGACACATGTTCCAACGGTCAGATTTCAAACTCACACGGCAACTTTACTTGGGCTACAAGCAAAGCTAACTTGTCCGACTCTGGACAAGATTCGCTCTCATAGTCTTCACTCGAAGACATAGGTTTTTGTTTAGGCATCACTTCAGTCATTTTGACTGGTTCTCTTGGACCCCACTTAACAGTACGGTGGTTCCTATGACTCAACACAAAAGAAAAAGAACTAAGAAAGATCTAAGTCTTAGAGGTCCATAGGCTTCATGTGGTGTCTTCTCTTGTCATAGTCTTCAATGTGAATATCTTCATATACCACCTTTGACTTCAATGTCTTCATACATTTTTAGGGGTCATCTCTGGTAGGAAAACCAAATCAATGAGGGACTTCTACCTGTGTTATCCTGCAATTCTCACAAACACATTAGTCCCTCAACTAGGTTTGTCGTCAATACTCCAAAACCAACTAGGGGTGGCACTAGATGCACTTACAATCTCCCCCTTTTTGGTGATTGATGACAAACTAG
Source organism: Triticum aestivum (assembly GCF_018294505.1). Classification (NCBI taxonomy): domain Eukaryota; kingdom Viridiplantae; phylum Streptophyta; class Magnoliopsida; order Poales; family Poaceae; genus Triticum; species Triticum aestivum. The sequence continues at coordinate 574,821,426 of NC_057800.1, forward strand.
TTGAAGTTTTCAACGGGGAATATAATCTGTGAAATTGTAAAGGATAAGGAATTGTCTTCATAAGTTGCAAGGGCTCCCACTGAAGATGTGCATATAGGTAATTTGCTTTCGGAATGCAAATGCACATGGCATGTTGTACTTGTGGAGATCCACTTCAACTTATGATGACAATCCACTATGCATGTGAAAGTATATGGAGATAATGACATGCATAATGGAAAATGGACGTCTGCAGAATGATCTAAGTGCGGAATTTATCGTCGCACATGCGGAATTTATCATCGCAAAACAAAGTGGTAGATAAGTAGCAGACGACCATCGAGTTTAAGTGTTACAACTCAAAGAACCAAATGTAGCAAAACAAGAGTTGTAAGCACGAAGCAAAATATAAAGCACCCGCCCATATGGACCCGCTTGAAGACTATCAACCTCATATGCTTCTCCCCCTTTTGTCAATAAGGACCAAAAAGGTTTGAAGACATAGAGCATCTACTCATTCCCATGCGGAGTAGGTGAAGATAGCAGGGTCGTTGGTGGTGTTTGGCGGTGCTGAAGAGCTTGGAGCAGAGTTGACGTGTGCTGAAGGAGGTGGTGGTGAAGTAGCATCATCTTCATCCTCGATAACTCTGGTAGTCACTGTTGCAGCAAATGAAGAGAACTCAGAGTCTTCAAGGGGTGGAGTTCCTAGCAGCATAGCTCTTCGAGGAGGTGTGGAGTCAAACTTGAATCGCTCTGTGAAGCCATCCTCTTGGAGATCATCTTCAGAACACATCATCGTTAGCCCTTTCCATGTACGGCGACAGGTTTCATGGGGCAACGAAAGCATTCTTGGTGGCAAGATTGCGAATGCGATTAACTTCCACCAAGAGGCTTTTCATCTGACGCTTCAGCCAGTCATGATGCCTATCCTGTTTCTGATGAAGGGCCACAAGAAGCTCTCGGTCGTTGAGAACACGAGTGCGCTTCTTGGGTCTTGGAGCAGTTGTACTATCAGTGGCTTCAGTAGACGCAGGGTGTGGTGCACGTGTAGTGCCAGCCAAAGGATACACCCAAGTGACTGCTTCAACTCCTTCAATGTTCTGTGAGAAACTCTGATGCTCTGCATTCTGAAGACTTAGAGGTTCCTTTGCAGACTCATGATAGATGGCTTCAGTAGAGATATCCACATCAGGAAGAAAAATCCTATGATTGTGAGCAGATGGCTGATATGAGATATCGAGGTGAAGTTTAATTAGCCGCATTACCCATGGGGCGTAGAACTTCAAGCCAAACAGATCAGAGCCCGATGCAGCAAGTTGGCGGATGAATAAGTCCTGTGCATTGAAGCATTTTCCATGAAGAATATAGAAGACCAAAGTCTTCATTGCACCCTCAAGCTTGGCATTTGGAGAGTGCCCTTTGATGGGCCAGAGAGTTCACCTGATGATGTGATAGATTGTTCGTGGCAGATACTCAAGGTCTTTAACAAAGAACTCTGTTGGATAAGCAGCATCTTGGGGCAATGGCTTCATCATGCTGAGCATCTAACTCATATCAGGTTCAGGCCTCTTAAATATGCTCTCAATAGCTTCACTATGCAGCTGACAGCCATGCTCGTAGAGATCGCCAGGAGTGGGCAAACCAGTGAGCTCAATGATGTCAAATGCATTGGCTTCATGATGAACATTTCCGGTCATCCACTCCGGGACCCAAGTCTTCGGATCTCTGCTGTACCCGCGGATGTGAAGTGTGGCATAGAATTGGAGCAGCAGCTCTTCATTCCAATGCTCTTGGTCAGTAACGAACGGCAGCAGTCCAACTTCCTTGAAGCAATCCAAAGCTTCTTCCAGATAAGGCAGACCAGCTATGGCTTCAATGTCAAGGCGCTTGTGTGGGAAGATGCGACCTTGGTTGTAAAGAATGCATGAGTAATAGCTTCATTGAGGATAGCTCCAGAACCGATCAGATGATATCCTTTCCCTTGAGTAGGGGTTCCTGGAGCTATCGAAGAATGTGTTGTCTGCCCTGAAGCCATTTATATTGAAGGAGCCAGGTGCTGATGCAGGACCTGGGAACCTTGGCAATCTTGGGATTGGCTTCTGTACCTGAGGCCTGTGCTCAACATGATAGTCGAACTGTGGACCGGCAGCAGACTTAGGAACAGAAGTGACGGGATCAGTGGCTTCGCTGTCTTCTTTTTCCGTTGGGGAGGGCTCCACATTAGCTTCATTGGTGGTTGTGGTAGCCGCAAGATTTTCATCCTCCACTTGACGAGTTGGAGGGTCGGTCATAGGCACGTTCTCCTTGAGAACTGCTTCTTGTTGGGACAGGGGAGTGGGAACTTGTGGGACTCCTTCTTCCGCAGCTGATGCAGCCGGATTGTCTTCAGCAGAGACTTGAGGCCTTGGACCTTTGCGAAGCCTGCGCAACGCGGGCGACGCTTGTGGAGTTGGAGTGGGTTGGGCCTCATAGTCTTCTTCCTCTTGTGGGCGATCTGCCCATGAAGCATCCTGTACAATTGGCGTTAGTGGACGACCAATGCTGATGAGTTCGCTGTTCTGAGGAAGGACTGCACCATCTTCTACATTGTCATGTTGACCAATGTCTTCAGCAGCGATGGGATCAGCTGCTGGAAAGTCTTCAGCTTCATGAGCCTCTGTGGAAGCAGGCTCATGGATAATCAGTTGGCGTTCATGGCGTTCAGCTTTAGGATAGACCATAGAGATGGGTTCAACTATCAAGGGCTCTGTGGGAGCAGCCCGATCTTTCTTGGTCTTCCTCTTCTTTTTGGAGGGGCAGTTGGAGAGGCTTAAGAATGTTTCCTCTTCCTAGCTTCAGCCTCAGCAGTCCTTGTCTTCTTGAGCTCTGAAGCTGTTGACCGGCTTTTTGACTTTGAGCCAGTCATTTTAGTTGGGAAGACAATAGGAACTGCTTCCTGCCTTGGTGCGTCAGGTTCAGCCGTAGCAGGCTTCTTCTTCTTCTTTGCGGCCATCCTGGGGTCAATGCTAGGACGCCCAAGGGCCTTGCACTTCTCAGCCTCATTATAGGCTTGCACACATCTGTCAGCCAGAGTCTTCATGCGCTCACGCGAACCCTGAGCTTCTGCACGTTTCTTTACAATGGCTTCCTTGAGCTCGTGCATCATACTCTTGAAGTTCTTCACTTCCTGCACGCTGAGCTTGGCCATATGCTTCTTGAACTGAGCCTTTTCATAGTCAATCTTTTGCTTCAGTTCAACAATGCGCTGGGCAATAGCGAGTTCTGAAGCAATGGCGCCTTGGAAGGCGACACTGAGGCCAATTGGTAGCTGCAGATCTTCAAAGCTGATGTTTGGCGTGTCAAACCACTCGTCAATGAAGTTGTGGATGATGGTCACATCAAAGAGAGGCGGATCATTGAAGATTTCTGCTTCTTCTTTGCTCTTGATGAGTTGCTCAAGAGCGTCATCTGCTAGATCTTCATCACTTGACAGATCAATGTCGTCATTGTGCAGAATGGCAGCAGCAGTTAGCTCTTGTCCGGTGTGAGGCAGAGGCATCTTGACTTTCTCGGGCTTGGAGATGCGAGATAAGTCTTCAGACTGCACACTGTCTTCAGGAGGTGCAGTTTCCAGTGGCTTCGCCCTTGAGATTTTTGGTGAGGGGGAAGGCTTTGAAGCTTTAGGCTTCTTCATCTTCTTTGTCTTCGGTGCTGCAGGAGCTTCTTCTGATTCAGCGTCAGCTGCAGGCTCATTCACTGCAGTCCCTTGAACTAAGATGCGGGTGATGAGGCCTTCAAGGTTGGAGAAAGGACCGATGACATTGGGTTCTGCATCTCGTGTGCCATCTGCCCTTGGTGCTGAGGGACCAGGGTTGAAGTCTAGCCCCAAAGTCTTCTTGTTCTGCTTCGCTGAGTTCTGGGTAAACTGGAAGTTGCGCTTGAACAGATTGTCGTCACGACACCATAGTAGTGATGATGGGTGTGCATCAGCTGGCTGTGGCCCACGGACCATGCAGGGATAGAAGCCTCGAGCAATGGCTTCATCTCTGGACCTGGGTAGAAGATTCTTGTATTGGATGTCTCCCCACGGTCTCTTGATGGCATTTTTCTTAGCATATTATTGGGTTACAAATCGGTATTTGAACCATTGTTCTGCCTAATATCTTCGAATCCATTGGATTCGGGTCTTGCGCTGATTGTAATCCTCTTCAGGATCTGTCTTGTACAGTTCTGAGAGTTCATCTGGCAGATCTCTGGATGTTTCTCCATGACGCTTTTTGCCACCCTTCCTTGCTGCTTTCTCTGAAGCCATAAACTTTAACTTGAAAGGCTTCAACATGTTCAAAGGCTTCAAAGGTTTTCGCTTGCTGGACCAACAGGAACTGGCTTCGGGAGAATTAATGTGATGTTGTAAGAATTCTGCAAATGAATGCAGACTATGAGAACCAAAGGATTCTCCCACGGACATGTACCTGTGACAGCATTAAGGTGCGAGGGAAGGGGAAGAGGTCATATGCATTCTCAGAAGATTTTGAAGATAAATCAGTTTAGAAGACATTGACCTCATTTTGCGAAGACATTCACTCATGGATAAGGAGTTGGTTCCAGATTTGTACGAATCCACAGATCAGTACAAGTGAGGAATCTAACTACTTTGTGAAGCATAAGTGAATATACTAGGCATGTTATGAGATGCAGTATGAGAGAGATCTAACTTGTGTGAATAGAAACTGCTTGTGGTAGAAAGTGACAAATCCATAGGATCAACGGTGCTGTAAAAAGGAAGTTTTATTTACCACACTAAGAACTGCTAGACGAAGTGGAAGATGAGGCCGAGTAGTTCGATCTTCCGTGCCCTAACTTAGCGACGGAGGACACCTACGGCGACGGCGGAGAGGACGATGTCCGCGGTCGGCGTGAAGACGGCGTCGGAGAGGTTGCGGCAGCGAAGCGCTTCGTCGCCGGCGTCGTCGAGGGCTAGCGGTGGCGCTAGGGTTCGTGCAAGAGTGGAAGAAGAGATAATGACCGCTGTGAAGTGTGTATTTATAGGTACATGGGCGGCATTGCGCTATTACACAGGTGCCCCTGGCAATTCGCATCTGAGAAACACGTGTCCTTTATGTGGAATTTTGGGGTTTGTTCCATGTCCCACGCACGCCTTGATTGTCGGGTGGTCGTTCCTACTTCATGTGGAGGAATGAGCATTGAAAATGGACTTATTGGTTGTCTCTGTATCTTCTGCTGACAAGGACGCAGAGAAGACATTCGACAGTTTCAATAGAATGCATATGATTTGGAGAGATAGAATTTGAGATAGAAAGCATAGAGAGGTTAGGGTCCGATCACATTCACTTAGTGCAAAAGATTCAACAATGAAGACATAGCTATAAGTGAATGTTGTAGAGGACAGAACACTAATATATATATATATATATATATATATATATATATATATATATATATAATCAACATAGTGAAGATAATCATGAAGATATGTTGAGATCGAAGCCAAACCAAATGTGAAGACATTGCAAGGTAACGTCATGAGTGAAACACTTCAAAATAGAACATTTGGTGGTGGCGTTACCCACCGTATAGGAAGTATTAGACCCAGACACGGCGCACAATTATCCTGGCGCTCCGAAGTCAAATTCCACATTAATGTATTCACACTTAGAATGTATGTCTTCATTGATTGAAGATATACTTTACTTCGTGTGTTGCACATCTAAGTCATCAATATGCATAAGGGTTAGGATGTGTGCCTGATCACAGGACATTCGAGGATTCCAGGATATTTAGCTCACACCGTAACTTGCAAAATCTCTTCTCATCCAAGGGCTTGGTGAAGATATCTGCCAATTGCTCTTCAGTGTTGACGTGTATGATATCAATATCTTCCTTCACAACATGATCTCTGAGAAAGTGATGACGAATTTCAATGTGCTTTGTCTTCGAGTGCTGAACTGGGTTGTTGGCGATCTTGATGGCGCTTTCGTTGTCGCAGTAAAGTGGCACTTGCTTTAGATGAATGCCATAGTCCTTGAGTGTTTGTTTGATCCACAGAAGCTGAGCGCAGCAAGATCCAGCAGCAATGTATTCAGATTCAGCAGTGGAGAGAGATACACAGTTCTACTTCTTTGAAGACCAACATACAAGTGATCGTCCCAGAAAGTGACATGTGCCTGATGTAGACTTGCGATCAACTTTGTCACCAGCATAATCAGCATCCGAGAATCCAACCAGATCAAACTCTGAGCCCTTTGGATACCATAATCCTAGAGTTGGGGTGTGAGCCAAATATCGAAGAATTCGCTTCACAGCTAAGTGATGCGACTCCTTTGGTGCCGCTTGAAATCGAGCACACATGCAAACACTAAGCATAATATCTGGCCTAGATGCACATAGATAAAGTAAAGAACCAATCATGGAGCGGTATACCTTTTGCTCAAACTCTTTACCATTGTCGTCGGGACCCAGATGATGTTTGGCTGGCATTGGTGTTGTGAAGCCTTTGCAGTCTTGCATACCGAACTTCTTCAGGCAATCTTTGAGATACTTCTCTTAAGATATGAAGATGCCGTTGCGTTGTTGTCGTATTTGAAGACCGAGGAAGAACTTCATCTCTCCCATCATGGACATCTGATATTGCTCTTGCATGATATATCCAAACTCTTCACTGTACTTCTGATTGGTGCAGCCGAAGATAATGTCATTCACATATATTTGGCACACAAACAGTTCACCATCATATGTCTTCGTGAAGAGAGTGGGGTCTAGGGAACCAGGTATGAAGCCTTTGCTCTTCAGGAAGTATTTGAGTGTGTCATACCAGGCCCGAGGGGCTTGTTTGAGGCCATACAGTGCCTTGTTGAGCTTGTATACCATGTCAGGATGTTTTGGATCTTCAAAGCCAGGCGGTTGTGCAACATACACTTCTTCTTCAACCTTGCCATTGAGAAAAGCACTCTTCACATCCATTTGATATAGAAGTATGTTGTGATGATTTGCATAGGCCAGCAGTATGCGTATGGCTTCAAGTCTAGCCACAGGAGCAAATGTTTCATCGAAGTCAATGCCTTCCACTTGAGTATATCCTTGAGCAACGAGACAAGCTTTGTTTCTGACAACTTGACCATGCTCATCTTGCTTGTTGCGGTATATCCATTTGGTGCCTATTATATTGTGCTTCCGTGGATCAGGACGCTTAACTAGTTCCCATACATTATTCAGCTCAAACTGTTGAAGCTCTTCTTGCATAGCTTGAATCCATTCAGGTTCCATGAAGGCTTCTTCAACTTTCTTGGGTTCTGTTATTGAGACGAATGCGAAGTGCCCACAGAAATTTGCTAGCTGAGTTGCCCTTGAACGAGTGAGTGGACCGGGTGCATTGATGCTATCAATTATTCTTTCAATCTGCACTTCATTGGCAACGCGAGGATGTACAGGGCGAAGACTTTGCTCTTGCTGATCATTGTTGTTGTTAGAAGGAATGTCTTCAGGCTGAGCATTGTCTTCATGTTGATCAGGTGCTGAGATGATAAGTTCTTCTTCAGGATGAGCTTCAGAAGGTATAATTTCTCCAGTTCCCATTAGCTTGATTGATTCACTGGATGGAACTTCATCTAGCACATTTGGCAGTTGCTCTCTTTGTGAACCATTGGTCTCATCGAACCGCACATCCACTGTTTCAACCACTTTGTAATGAAAGAGATTGAAGACTCTGTAGGAGTGCAAATCCTTTCCATATCCAAGCATAAAACCCTCATGTGCTTTTGATGCAAACTTTGAGGTGTGATGTGGGTCCTTGATCCAGCACCTTGCGCCAAATACTCTGAAGTAACTGACATTTGGCTTCTTGCCAGTAAGGAGCTCATAAGATGTCTTGTTCAGAAGCTTGTGAAGATAAACACGATTGATTGTATGGCATGCAGTATCAATGGCTTCAGGTCAAAATTTTCTTGGGGTCTTGTATTCATCTAGCATCATTCTAGCCATCTCAATGAGTGTTCTGTTCTTACGTTCAACGACGCCATTCTGATGTGGTGTGTACGGGGCTGAGAATTCATGTGTGATGCCCAAGGTATCAAGATATGTATCAAGGCTAGTGTTCTTGAATTCAGTGCCATTGTCACTTCTGATGTGCTTTATCTTGGCGCCATAATTGTTCATAGCTCGATTGGCGAAGCGTCTGAAGACATCCTGCACTTCAGTCTTGTAAAGGATTATGTGCACCCAAGTGTATCTAGAGTAATCATCAACAATAACGAAGCCATAGAGGCATGCAGTAGTAGTAAGAGTTGAGTAATGAGTGGGACCGAAAAGATCCATGTGAAGCAGTTCGAAGGGTCGAGTAGTGGTCATGATTGTCTTCGAAGGATGTTTGGCCCTCGTCATCTTCCCTGCTTCACAGGCACTGCATAAGTGGTCTTTCTTGAACTTGACGCCCTCGATGCCTATGACATGCTTCTTCTTCGCAAGGGTGTGGAGGTTCCTCATGCCAGCATGCCCGAGCCTCCGATGCCAGAGCCAGCATTCTGAAGCTTTTGCTAGAAGACATACGGCAAGTTGTGGTCCTGCTGAGAAATCTACTACGTACAGATCATCTTTTCGATACCCTTCAAACACTAGAGACTTGTCAGATTCCATTAGTACAAGGCAACGATATTTTCCAAATATTACGATCATGTTCAAATCGCAAAGCATTGAGACAGACATTAAGTTGAAGCCAAGGGATTCAACAAGCATGACTTTGTCCATGTGTTGATCCCTTGAGATTGCAACTCTACCTAGACCCAATACCTTACTTTTACCAGTGTCAGCAAATGTGATGTGGCTCTTTTCGGATGGACGTAAGGTTGAGTCCATAAGAAGACTTCTTTTGCCAGTCATGTGATCTGTACACCCACTATCAATAATCCATTCTGAAGACGCTGGTGTCGTACCCTACAGTGCAGTTAGGGGGATAGACTTCACCAAGAGCATTGTGAAGCAAAAACATTTGACGAACCAGTGGGTTATGAAAGCTTAGATCCAGATTAGGACTAATAGGGAGAGTAGCAAGCGATTCAGGAACGAAGTACATAGTAAGACCATTTGGGCATTTGATCTTGCGCCCTACAAGATGTTTAAGGTCCCCAGCAATGGCGTCAGACGATTTTGGTTTTCTGCTGGAGACCTTTCCCTGCAAGAGAGAGTTAAGCTTTCTTAGCCACCCACATCTTCAAGGGTGGCTGAGAAGCAATAAGTCTAAGTGCAGCATCTGAGAATTTTAGCTTTGGAGCCCTAGCAAACAGTCTTGCAGGCGGACAATAGTACTCATAAGAATAAGCAGAATAGTTCTTGGTCTTATGAACATGGCGGTTTGATGAACCGCTCTCATATTCATATGCCTGAGTATCGTTTCCCTGCAAAACATTTGCGTTAGTGCGACTCAGGTGAGTCCTCTGTCTGTATGAAGCCTTTGGACCGTATGAAGCCTTTGGTCTGAGGTTTGTCTTCTTCACGTGAGGTGTCATGATGACATTCACAAGAAGATTCTCCACACACCTTTTCGGAACCCAGATCTTCTTCATAGGCGGTCCATTCCTGCAGTTAGTACCAATGTACCTGGCAAACACTTCACCATTCTGATTCTTAAACAGTATATAGTTTGCATCAAAGGATTCATCAATGATAATGGGGTTAGCACAGATGAAGCCAGATAGATTGGATGGGTCTGCTAAAGGTTCCTTTGCAGCAACCCACATGGCTTTGGGGTACTGCTCAGGTTTCCAGTAAGAGCCATCAGCATTCATTTTCCTTACGAACCCAACACCCTCTTTCCTCGGGTTTCGGTTCAGAATCTGCTTTTTGAGGACATCACATAGTGTCTGATGCCCTTTAAGACTTTTGTACATCCCTGTTTCAAGCAATGTCTCCAACCTAGCATTCTCATCAGCAATAGCAGTGCTATCCTCAGCAGAGGGGTTAGTTACCACATTAACAGTTGAAGATATTGCAACAGTAGTAGCAGTAGAACATTCAGCAACAGAAGTAGTATTATCACGCTCAATGCATTTAAGACATGCTGGTTCAAATCCTTCCTGAGCGGGACTGATCTGTTTGGAGTGAAGTGACTCGTTTTCCTTTTGAAGATCTTCATGAACCGCTCTCAATTTCTCAAGATCTTGCTTCCTTTGAAGATAATCATAGGAAAGCTTTTCATGAGTTGTTGAGAGAGTTTCATGACGACTTTCAAGTTCCTGATACTTAACGTGAAGATTTTTTATGTCTTCAATTAAGGATTCAGATCGAGTCATTTCAGCACCTAACAGATCATCGCTTCTGTCTAACAGTTTTTGAATATGTTCCATAGCTTTCTGCTGTTCAGTTGCAATTTTAGCAAGTGTTTTGTAGTTGGGTTTTGAATCACAATCAGAGTCATCGTCACTAGATGTTTGATAGTGATTAGTGTGTGTGTTTACCTTGGCACCGCGAGCCATGAAGCAATAGGTAGAATCGGAGTAGTCCTTGTCATTTGCATCGGTGTCAGTGACGAGGTCATTGTCTTCAGTATTGAAGATGGACTTGGCAACGTATGCTGTAGCCAGACTTGCGACGCCTGAATCGGACTCCTCCTCAGACTCCACCTCTGCCTCCTCAGAAGCGGACTCCTCCTCCGAGTCCATTTCCTTGCCAACAAACGCACGTGCCTTGCCAGATGAGCTCTTCTTGTGTGATGAAGACTTTGAGGAAGACTTGGACGAAGACTTTGAGTATTTCTTCTTCTTCTTGTCGTCAGAGTCATATTCCTTGCTCTTCTTCTTCTTTTTGTTCTCATTGTCCCACTGTGGACACTCAGAGATGAAGTGGCCAGGTTTCTTGCACTTGTGACATGTTTTCTTCTTGTAGTCCTGAGAAGAAGCTTCATCATTCCTTGAGCTTGATCGGGAAGACTTTCTGAAGCCTTTCTTCTTGGTGAATTTTTGGAACTTCTTCACAAGCATAGAAAGTTCTCTTCCAATGTCTTCAGGATCATCAGAACTGCTGTCAAATTCTTCTTGAGATCAGGAGACAGCTTTTGCCTTCAATGCACGAGTTCGCCCACAGTTTGGACCGTAGATATCTCTTTTCTCAAAAAGCTGAAACTCATGTGTGTTGAGCCTCTCAAGTATGTCAGATGGATCGAGTGTCTTGAAATCAGGACGTTCTTGAATCATCAGGGCTAGGATGTCAAATGAACTATCAAGTGATCTCAGTAGTGTCTTGACGACTTCATGTTTGGTGATCTCAGTAGCGCCGAGGGCTTGAAACTCATTTGTGATGTCAGTGAGTCGGTCAAAAGTGTGCTGGACATTCTCATTGTCATTTCGCTTGAAGCGGTTGAAGAGGTTGCGAAGGACACTGATTCTCTGATCTCTCTGGGTTGAGATGCCTTCATTGACCTTGGAGAGCCAGTCCCAGACCAGCTTAGATGTCTTCAAAGCACTCACACGGCCATACTGTCCTTTGGTCAGGTGACCACAGATGATATTCTTGGCAGTAGAGTCTAGTTGAACAAATTTCTTGACGTCAGCAGTAGTGACACCTTCTCCAGCCTTGGGAATGTCGTTTTCGACGACATACCATAGATCGACATCAATGGCTTCAAGATGCATGCGCATCTTATTCTTCCAGTAGGGATATTCAGTTCCATCGAAGACGGGGCACGCAGCGGAGACTTTAATTATCCCTGCAGTTGACATAGCTAAAACTCCAGGTGGTTAAACCGAATCACACAGAACAAGGGAGCACCTTGCTCTGATACTAATTGAAAGTGCGTTATATCGACTAGAGGGGGTGAATAGGCGATTTTTATGGAAGTCTTCAAAACATGGAAGTTATGAAGACAAATGATAGAAATAAACCTATTACCATGCAGCGGAAGGTAGACTACACTAGGGAAGCCATAGTCAAGTGTTCAATGAAGTGAAAGCACAATGACTTAATAGCAGCAATGTAGTAAGGATCAGGTAGGAAGATATTATGAAGCCATACAAAGCATGCAGTCACTCAGTGAAGACAAAAGATAGTGCAAACATACAATGACTTCACAAGGAGCAACAGTAAGTAAAGGGAAGGGAAGATGAAACCAGTGACTCGTTGAAGACAATGATTTGTTGGACCAGTTCTAGTTGCTGTGACAACTATACGTCTGGTTGGGGCGGCTAGGTATTTAAACCTTAGGACACACAGTCCCGGACACCCAGTCCTGAACACGCAGCTCGGGACACCCAGTCCTCACCGTATTCCCCTTGAGCTAAGGTCACACAGACCTCGCCCAATCACTCTGGTAAGTCTTCAAGGTAGACTCCCAAACCTTCACAGACTTCGTTCACCGGCAATCCACAATGTCTCTTGGATGCTCAGAACGCGACGCCTAACCGGCTGGAGGATGCACAGTCCTCAAGTGTAATAAGTCTTCAGATCACACAGACAAGAAGACTTAAGTGATTCCGGATTCTCTCTGGCTCTGGGTGGTTAGGGCTTTATCCTCGCAAGGAATTCTCTCTCAAAGGCTTCGAGGTGGGTTGCTCTCAAACGACAAAAGCCGTATTCTCAATCTGAGCAGCCAACCATTTATGGTTGTGGGGGTGGGCTATTTATAGCCACTTGGCAACCCGACCTGATTTGTCCGAAATGACCCTGGGTCACTAAGGAACTGACACGTGTTCCAACGGTCAGATTTCAAACTCACACGGCAACTTTACTTGGGCTACAAGCAAAGCTGACTTGTCCGACTCTGGACAAGATTCGCTCTCATAGTCTTCACTCGAAGACATAGGTTTTTGTTTAGGCATCACTTCAGTCATTCTGACTGGTTCTCTTGGACCCGGTGGTTCCTATGACTCAACACAAAAGAAAAAGAACTACGAAAGATCTAAGTCTTCGAGCTCCATAGGCTTCATGTGGTGTCTTCTCTTGTCATAGTCTTCAATGTGAATATCTTCATATACCACCTTTGACTTCAATGTCTTCATACATTTTTAGGGGTCATCTCTGGTAGGAAAACCGAATCAATGAGGGACTTCTACCTGTGTTATCCTGCAATTCTCACAAACACATTAGTCCCTCAACTAGGTTTGTCGTCAATACTCCAAAACCAACTAGGGGTGGCACTAGATGCACTTACATATACCATGTGAGAGTGGCAAGAACCCTTTCTTTGCCTCACTCATGTTGAACCGCTTCAACACTTTATCTATGTACGTGCTCTGGCTTAAGCCGAGTAGCCTCCTTGATCTATCTCTATAGATCTTAATGCCTAAAATGTACATTGGCTCACCAAGGTCCTTCATTGAGAACTTGCCATTCAATGACTCCTTGACCGAGTTCAACATCGAAATATCATTTCCGATCAGTAGTATGTCATCCACATACAAGATCAAAAACACTATCGAGCTCCCACTTAACTTCTTGTAAAAAAAAGAGTCCTCTTCGCTTTTGATGAAGCCGAAACCAGTGACGACCTCATCAAAATGACTGTTCCAGCTCCGAGATGCTTGCCTCAACCCATAAATGGATCTCTTGAGCTTGCATACCTTACTAGTGCTAGTCGGATCGACAAAACCCTCGGGCTATATCATCCACACGTCCTCGGTTAAATTTGCGTGAAGGAAAGCTGTCTTGACATCCATCTGCCATATCTCATAATCGAAATATGCAGCTATAGCTAGTACGATCCTCACCGACTTCAGCATCACTATCGGCGAGTAAGTCGCGTCGTAGTCAAATTCCTTGAACTTGTCCATAACCCTTAGAGATAAGCCAAGCTTTGTGGATCTGAACTTTTCCATCCACATTGGTTTTCTTCTTAAAGACCCATTTGCAACCAATGGCTGTTATGCCAAGCGGCGGATCAACCAAGTCCCAGACTTGATTCTCATCCATGGACTTTAACTCGGATCTCATGGCCTCCAGCCATTTCTCGGAATCTGGGCTCACCATCGCTTCCGCATACGTGGTCGGGTCGTCACTTTCTAGCAACAATACATCAAACACTCTGCACAATCTTTCCGACCTCTGTGGTTCCGGTGCCGCTTCCACTATGGGTTCCCTGACTGACTTCGGTATGATCTCATCACCAGCCGAATCGTCCCCGAGTGGTCCTCGAATACCTTCGAGTCAGACTGTCTTCCCACTAGCCTCCCGACTGAGAAACTCTTTCTCAAGGAAAACCCCGTTCCGAGCAACAAACACTTTGTTCTCTTCCCGGTTATAGAAGCTATATCCCAAGGTTTCCCTAGGATATCCCACGAATATGCATTTATCCGACTTAGGTGTAAGCTTGTCTGACATAAGTTTCTAGACAAATGCTTCACAACCCCAAATCTTTAGAAAAGACAAACTGGGACTCTTCCCAGTCCACATCTCATGTGGTGTCTTGTCTACGGATTTTGATGGTACCCTGTTAAGTGTGAAAGCTGAAGTTTCTAGAGTGTATCCCCGGAATGACAAGGGTAAATCCGACTTGCTCATCATAGATCAACCATGTCCAACAAGGTACGATTCCTCCGTTCCGATACACCATTTCTCTATGGCGTACCCGGAGGTGTGAGCTGAGGTACTATACCTCTGCTTTTCAGATGATCATCAAACTCCTGGCTCATGTACTCACCTCCATGATTAGTCGTAGAAGTTTTATAGTCTTGCCGAGCTGATTCTCAACCTCGTTTTGAAACTCTTTGAACTTTTCAAAAGTCTCTGACTTGTGTCTCGTCAAATAGATATATCCATATCTACTCAAGTCGTCAGTAAAAGTCACGAAGTACTGATAGCCACCTCTGGCAGTTGTGCTCATTGGTCCATACACATCACTGTATATTAGTTCCAACAGCTTGGATGCCCTCTCACAACTCTTTGCGAAAGGAGACTTAGTCATCTTCCCGAGCAAGCATGATTCGCATGTCTCGAATGACCCAAAGTCGGTCGACGTTAGGAGTCCATCATCATGGATCTTCTTCGTGCATTTTAGACTAATGTGTCCGAGCCGGCAATGCCAGAAGTATGTCGGATTTATCTCATTAGGCTTATGCCTCTTGACATTCACGTTATAGACCGGTTCCTGTTCTAGATTCAATATAAATAACCCATCAACAATGGGTGCATAGCCGTGGAACATACCATTCAAATAAATCGAACAACCATTGTCCTTAAAATTGAATTCATAACCCTAACTCATCAAGCATGAGGCAGAAATAATGTTCCGACTAAGCGCAGGATTGTAATAACAATTATTCAATTCCAAAATAAATCCAGAAGGAAGCTGGAGCTGCATCATGCCGATCTCCGATGCAGCAACTCTTGCTTTGTTGCCGACCCTGATGTCAATATCCCCTTGCGCCACACTCCTAGTTCTTACCAGCCCCTGCATCGAGTTGCAAATGTGAACAACCAATCTGGTATCAAATACCCAAGAGCTGCTAGGTATGTCAGCAAGGTAAATGTCTATAATATATGCAACAAGTGTACCTTTGCCTGAAGCAGCATTCCCGGCCTTCTTGCCATGCTCTGCAAGCCGCTTGCTACAGTTCCTCTTCTAGTGACCAGTTTCCTTACAATGATAGCAAATGGTCTTTGAGTCTGGTCCAGACTTCGGCGCAGCGGCGGAGGTTACCGTCTCCGTGCCCTTTGCCTTAGACTTTTTCTTGGACCAACTCTTCTTGAACTTAGCCGATTTCTGCACCATCAACACTTGATGCGTGCCTTTCTTAATATCCTGGTGTGCCACTTTGAGCATCCCATGCAATTCAGTGAGCTTCTTATCCATGCCATGCATATGATAGTTTGAGATGAACGTACCATAGCTGGGCGGAAGAGAACCTAGAACTGCATCAGTAGCCAGCTCATCCAAGAGCGGGAAGCCCAACCGATCCAAAGCTTGCACATATCCGATCATCTTGATCACATGCGGGCTCAGTGGATCACCTTCCTTCAGCTTACAATCCATCAAGGATCGCCAGACGTTGAACCTTTCGGTCCTAGCCTGCACCTGAAACATGCGCTTGAGACTCTTGATCATATCGAAAACCCCCAACGTCTTTGAAATGCTGCTGCAAATCGGGCTCCATACAAGCCAGCATGAGGCAACTAATCTCGCTTGATTCATCAACGAGTTTCTGGTAGGCATTCTTGGTTGTGGTACTAGCATTATCAGCAGGTTCCTCTGGAAGCGGATCCTCTAGAACATGTTCCTTTTTATCATGCTTGAGAACAATTCTCAAATTTCTATACCAGGTAGTAAAGTTTGTTCCATTTAGTTTATCCTTTTCTAGAATTGATTTCAATGCAAAGTTGGGTTGAGCAGGTGGTGCCATTGATCTACAACAGAAAAATATGCAATCACTAAGCAATGTGTTTATGTAGAGTAATTCTAGCCTTAAACAGAAATACTCCCACTGAAGTCAACATCCCTCCACAAACTCTCAGTGATTCAGGATCCGACTAGCACATGTGACTAGTGAGCTTTAGCATCACTGCTAGACAACATGCCTATCCGGTAAGCAATTCCTTACTAATCGTATCTCTATACAACTCCTGTCGGTCGGGTAGGTATCTCATACCCCGGCTCCTGACCTCTTTTGCCACAAGGCCCAAAACCGTTTTGATAGCCTTGTCAAGTTAACCTAATGCAGTGCATGTCCGTGTCCGACACAAACCCTTCAGTTCAAGGACACCTAGCAGCACCCCAATTTAATGAGCCCACTACTAGACGTACTTGACGTGCGAAGGTGCAACATCGGGAATGGCAATTTACTTGATATTCATGAGGGATCTTTCTACCATTCTGACATGCATAGAAACAAAGAAGCATAACAATCACAAGTAAAACATATGTTGTGAAATAGTATGGTTCCTTCATGGATGTTCTTCCAGGTCGGCTCCAACTCCGATGACCATCTAGAAACTCCATCTTGTTTGTCACGCTGGGCCGCCAAGCCGCCAACCTGATCTATTATCCAAATACTACAACTAGTAATGAATTTTACATAGAGTCATAAATTGACACGCAGGTCGTTATACAATAAAATGACAGCACTTTGGCTCCTGCCGGCTCACAAACATGACACGCAAGCCATGTATAATTTACACACATGCATCACATACACATGAGCCATACTATTCACATCAAACCCTGCAAAAAAAAGTTATGCATAGAATCGCATTCTACCGGTTTTGAGTGATCGTGTACGAAATACAAGGCGCTACGCACACGACGGTCACGCCGAATTTTCCGATCTGACCGATCTTATCGATCATCGCGAGCCCGATTTGGATTTACGTTTGTTAACCCCGATGGTGGATACCTACTGGTAGGGGTAGGTTGTGTCACGACCTCATCGATTCCGATCATCAGAAAACATAGCCACATCGATCCCCATGTGCAGTTGATCTCATCAACCGTGCACACAGCCGATCTTATCAACGACAACAGATCTCATCTATTGCCTCCACATATCTAATATGCATACGCTCTGAATCCAAATCCTACAACAGTTGCTCTAATACCACTGTTGGGTTCTATGGTAGGGTGCGTCGACTGCAAATTAAAATTTTCCTACGCACAGAACAACCGAGAACATGCTACGGGAGATGGATCACAGTTCGTTACCACTAGACGCGCAGTGTCGTGCAGCAGAAGAAGAGTTGGGGCAGCGCGGCCGTGTGGATCGTCTCCTCCTCGTCCGATCTCCCTCGTACAACCGGTAGTCCGTCCCCACGTACAGATTTGCCGGAGCGGCGCAAGTGCACCGCCTCTAACGGTATCCGCGCGTGCAGGAGGAACATCGTGCGGTGGACTGCTATGTCCGATCACACAACCGACAGCGAGTGGAGGTGTCTATTCGCAACACATGCAAACCCTAGTGACAGCGCCAAAGCGATCAATCGCGTGAGTGTGCGGCACCTCCACTTTATATAGGTGTCCGTCGCAGGCTCAACACTTGGGCCTTGCACGGACCCTAAAGCCCATAAGTCTACTTGGCCACAATCCGAATACAGCTCGGATCACATCCGACCAGTGTCCTCGGATTTGACCTCGTAGGTTCCTTCCCTTAAGCGCGCGACCCCTTAGGTTCAAGCCGGCTTGGTCGTAGTTCGGATCACCTCCGAACTGCACAGTTGGTAGCGGCCTCTACTGTAACGCCCTCGATGTGGCTATATCTCCCATGTGTCGAAGCACGACTTAGAGGCATAACCGCATTTAAAGCAATGCCGCAAGTGATGTAATCTTCACACAACCCATGTAATACATAAGGGAAAGAGATACATAGTTGGCTTACAATCGCCACTTCACACAATACATGAATAAAGCATTACATTCATCCAAATACACTCAAGGTCCGACTATGGAACCAAAATAAAAGAAGACTACCCCAAATGCTACACAGATCCCCAATCGTCCCAACTGGGCTCCACTACTAATCGACTAAAACGAAACAACACAAAGGACAAGATCTTCATCGAGCTCCTCCTGAGCTCAGTTGCATCACCTGCACAGAATCATCGGCACCTGCAAACTGGTTTTGGAAGTATTTGTGAGTCACGGGGACTCAGCAATCTCACACCCTCGCGATCAAGACTATTTAAGCTTAAGGGTAGGGTAAAAGGTATGAGGTGGAGCTGCAGTAAGCGACTAGCATATATGGTGGCTAACATATTCGCAAAAGAGAGCGAGAAGAGAAGGCAAAAGCACGGTCGAACAACTATGATCAAGAAGTGATCCGAGAACAACCTACGTCAAGCATTACTCCAACACCATGTTCACTTCCCAGACTCCAACGAAAACCGACCATCACGATTACACACGCGGTTGATGTATTTTAATTAAGGTCAACTTCAGGTTTTCTACAATCGGACATTAACAAATTCCCATCTGCCCATAACCGCGGGCACGGCTTTCGAAAGTTCAAACCCTACAGGGGTGTCCCAACTTAGCCCATCACAAGCTCTCATGGTCAACGAAGGATATTTCTTCTCCCAAGACAATCCGATCAGACTCGGCATCCCGGTTACATCACATCCTCGACAATGGTAAAACAAGTCCAGCAAGACCGCTCGATGCGCCAACATCCCGACAGGAGCTGCACATATCTCGTTCTCAGGGCAACACCGGATAAGCAATCCATACAACTAAAACCAGCCCTCGAGTTTCCCCGAGGTGGCGCTGCAAGGGGCTCTAGTTTGGACCAACACTTAGACAAGCACTGGCCCGGGGGGTTAAAATAAGATGATCCTTGGGATGCGCGACTCCCAAGGGAAAAAGGCTAGGTGGCAAATGGTAAAACCAAGGTTGGGCCTTGCTGGAGGAGTTTTATTCAAAGCGAACTATCAAGGGGTTCCCATTATAACCCAACCGTGCAAGGAACGCAAAAATCTGGGTACATAACACCGATATGATGGAAATTAGGGCGGCAAGAGTGGAACAAAACACCAGGCATAAGGCCGAGCCTTCCACCCTTTACCAAGTATATAGGTGCATTAATTAAATAAGAGATATTGTGATATCCCAACAATAATATCCAAGTCCCAACAAGGAACAAACTCCAATCTTCACCTGCAACTAACAACGCTATAAGAGGGGCTGAGCAAAGCGGTAACATAGACAAACAACGGTTTGCTAGGACAAGGTGGGTTAGAGGCTTGGCTTAACAATATGGGAGGCATGATAAGCAAGTGGTAGGTATCATGGCATAGGCATAGCAAAAGAGCGAGCAACTAGCAAGCAAAGATAGAAGTGATTTCGAGGGTATGGTCATCTTGCCTGAGATCCCACAAGGAAGAAGAACGAGTCCATGAAGGAGACAAACGGGCGTAGTGGAACGGATCCTCTCAACTCCGGAACGAAACTGAAGCTAACGCGAGAAGTAACCCGGAAAGAAGCAAACAACATAGTAAAACAACCATCACATAAACATGGCATGATGCACAACCAAGTATGATGCATGTCCGGATTAATGAAGCATGGCATGGCAAAGTGCACAAGCAAAACTGCAAGTTAAGTGGAGCTCAATATGCAACGAGTTGCATATTGACGAAAACACCACATGACTTATTTAGTTCTCTCTCGTTTATGTACCCAAAAATATTAAATGTTGTTAGCATGGCAAGAGGTGAAGCATGAAGAAACTATCTAATCTAGGCAAGTTTAAATGAGGCCGGAACAACAAAACAACAAGTCCGGAAACTCCTCATATGCATATATTAGGTTTGGTACTGTTCTTCCCTGAACATAATTTTAGAGTTGTTAAACATGCAAAGCAATGTCACCATGTTAAACTAGGCATTTTTCCACCCCATTTACATATAAAGTTTATTAAAATCCGAGTTACGGTTATTTAGTTATGAAATAAAGCATTTTAACATGGCATAGGAGAAAATTAAAACAAAAAACATTTTAAACATAGATGAAAGTTGCATATTATTAAACTAGACAAAATTCTAAGCAACTTTCATATTAAGTTTGTTTTAATCCGATGCACGGTTATTAAGTTATTATATGCATGGACTATGAGGGGTTTTCTATAAAACAGGCAGTCTCTGGTTAAATGGAAAAATTCGCAGCGCATAAAAAAATACAATGGGCTGAAACAGGTTGGCCCAATCGGTGGAAAAAAATATCAGAGAGCGCTGGGGGGGCTGCTCACCCTGGGCCGAGGCCCGGTCGGTGTAACAGTGGCAGGCCGGTGCGGGATCTGGGCCTCGCGTGGGAACTGGGCTTGTGCGGCTGAAGGGAGTTGGGCCTGTGCGGCACTGGAGGGGAGCAGCTTGGCCGGGGCGCGGTCAACGCACAGCGATACAGGGCGGTTCAGGGCGCTCGTCATCCTCTGCATCTGCTTCGATGCAGAGGACGCCGGCGATGCAGGAGGCCACAGCAGCGGGTCTGGCGGCGGCTTGAGGGACTCCGGTGAGGAGGGCGGTGACCTGGAGACCGACGATGCCGCGGACTTGGAGCTCATTGGAGGTCAACGAAGGCCCGGCGCGTCCTGTCGCCGGAAATAGAGAAGCTAACGGGTCGGCGTGGTGGTCCAGGAGGCAGGGAGGAGGCCGAGGCCGAGCTCTAGAGGCCGGATCTGGTGGCTGCCTCTCCATTCCTGGCGTCAGCGGTGGACTCCGATGGCACCATGGCATCCATGGCAGCGGAACATTTCGGGCGAACGGGACGAGGCAGAGGAGTGTGGTGGCCTCCATGGCGTCCTGCGAGGCACAAGGAGAGAGAGTTGAGAGAGGAGGGGGAGCACGAGAAGGAGGAAGAAGGATAGGGAGAAGGCCGGTCCTTGTGGTCTGGCGATCACCGGCGCTGGAGGCGGGGGTGGTCCGGCAAGCAGGGGCCGGAGACGAGTCGACAGAGTGGCACGGATCAGGTGGTCGGGCTGGTTGAAGATGATATGCAGAGAGACAGCGGGGCGCAGCTGGCTGGGGCCTCGGGCGTGAGGAGATCGAGAGTTGTGGTTGGTCGGCGGCGCAATTCTAGGGAGGTTGCTGTGTTGGATCTGATGAAGAAGGTGGTTGGCCGGTTGGTGAAAAAGAGGAGGTCAACTGGGTGAGATCCTGATGGAACTAGGAGGTGGCGGCGGGATGGATGGAATGGACGGGACAACGTAGTGGTCTAGGGTTTCCTTTGCTTTATATATCGCAGATAGGGATTGGGTAGGGGCTAATCCGTCCCTCCAAATAAATCGAGTGGTCGAGAAAAATAGATTAGGAAGTCCAATTAACAAAACTGAGACGCTTTGTAGATGTTTGGAGATGATCCGGACACAACGGTGGCGACAGTCCGGGTCGGGTCCGGGACAGCTTTTCGGACGCGCGCGCGAGGAGGTCCACGGACTGACGAGAGAGCCTAGGTTGGGCCTGACGGTGGTAGTGGACTGTGAAGAAGGCCTCAGGCTGAGAAAAGAGAAGAGAGAAAGGCCCGGCGACTGTTTCCGGAGACCGAAAACGTCCGACGATAGACCGGCTACTATTGCCACTATAGTTATCCGTTGGGGCGTCAAACAGACTCCGAATGCGATGAAACTTGGCATGCGGCCTATCTACACTATAATAAGACCGCACGCCAACTTTCAACCCATTCTGAGAACATTTTTCCGGCCACTTATTAAATAATATTTCGGACATGCCGCGGGCGCGTGCCAGTGTGGTTGGGCTCAGAACGGACAACAGAAGGAACTAGGGGAACCCGGACGAATGCAGGTTTTGAAAACATGATGATGCAATGCACATGATGACATGGCAAGATGCAACACGCAAGCAAATGACATGGAAACAACAGCGAATAACAGGAAGACACCTGGCACATCGGTCTCGGGGTGTTACAACACTCCACCACTACGAGAGGATCTCGTCCCGAGATCTACAATGGCACCGGAGGGAAAACAGAAGAGAAAGAGAAGAGGTAAAACTAAGTTGCTTCTTTGAGAAACGAGTGAAACCAAGGAACCTTGAAAAGGTTAAGCCATTTCGAGAAAATAATACAACGGAGATGAACGAAGTTGAAAACACTCCGTTAGAAAAGAGGAACAAGGAAGAACACATTCGGGCAGCACTCCGATTGAAAAGTGATAAGAAACTTTATAAGATGAAAAGAACTTGAGCAGAGGACACAACACTTCGGTTAAATGGATAAGCAAAGGAAAGAACATGATCTTTGATAAAACGAGATGATGGTTGAAGAAGCAATATCACAATGCCTCCGGAATGAAAGAATAGAAGTTGGATCATCGGAACAAAAGAACGGAGAATTAAACACCATCTACTACCTCAAATGAGCTTGAAAAGCATCTTTAGGAGAATGGTCGAACGGAGTTGTTGGAAAACCAACAACAAAAAATATAAGCTTGTTGTGGACTTATGGAAAACATCTCAAAACTATGAGGTGAAATTCCGCCACTAACGGACACAATAGATTTGATTGAGAGCGCGAAAAGAATAGAAAGCTTCTTCCACCGAGGTGATAAGGATAAAACTTGGATCATAGGTAATCCCCACAAAGAGCAACATTCCCAATGGAAGGCTTTAGGTGAAATATGACCCAAGATAACTCCAATGAAGAGATTGATGGATTTCAAAGGATCTCATGAACGAAATGAAAAAGATGGGTTTAACATATGTCATTCCGGACAACTTGTGAATCGTGAAACACGAAGGGAAATTGTCAAGAGTGACATAACACCATCTCAAAAGATAAGTTAGAAAGAATTGCACTCCGGATTGCAAGATGAAGAAAACTTGAGCTCCTTAGAAAAGAATCTCGATGAAAGCTTCAAGAAGGAATTATATCATTGGTGAACCATCATGTAGAACATCCATGAAGAACTCCGGTAAACAAAAGAATTATCAAACGAAAGGAAAGAGAAATTGAAAACACAAGGTGAATCCTTGCAAAGATTGGATGAAGCTTTGCGACGAGATAAAGTGGAAACTTGGAATACCGGGAGAAAAGATAAAGCATCTCGAACCGAGAATGTGATGTGATGAACCACTCCGGAAAGCAGGGATTGAATTCACTCGATGAAACAAGAATAATAATTACATTATGCTTATCCTTCACCAATTTAAATTGATGACAGAAAATGGATTGCATACACTTATTCTCGTAGAAAGGATTAAGATAGATATCGCGCCAACTTGAGAAGGTCTTCAACGAACCACTGGTATAATTTGAAAGAACGAAAGAATTGATATGATAGCCAAGGAAGAGAGATCTTGAATGAACCACCGTAAAAATTGAAAATGAACGAATAAAAGATGAAGAACCACCGGGAAGAATTAGAGAACGAAAGAAGATACTTGAGAGAATTTAGATACAAGTGAACGAAGAGATGCCGAGCTGATTAGAGAAATTTGAATGATGCATCGGTAAGATTTAGAGAATGAGAGCTGAAAGCTGAGAATGACTAATTATGAGATGATGGCCTCGAACTAGAACCACGAATCCCCGAGATAACGGATAAGATCTGGAGGAAAAACTCTTCTTCGGTCTTCAAAATCCGAGAATGACGACGAGAAACACCACCAAGAATTGTTGAGGCACTCCGGAATGAAGAATGGAAAAGGTTTGGCCAACGATGAAAAGAATTTGAAAGATCTTGGAGAAATACATATGACTGATGATGAATCATACTTATGTCAAACTTCGAAAAGAATTTAGGATAGCTCTGGGAAAATTAGAAGAGTCAGGTAAGATCCTGGAAAAAGACCTGTGGGTTAGGGGCCACTGAAAAGATATACCGTTGAACGATTTTGAAAAGAGATTGCACCGGTTGATTCAAATGGCTTGAATGGGATAACAACCTCGAAATAGGTTGAATGGATCTTGAATGACAAGACGAGCCTTTTGAGATATCTTGAGCACTCTGGAACAAATGAATAGCGAGAAGTGAAATATTATGAGGTGCACCGGTATGAGAAGGCATTGAAACAAGGAAAAAGATATGATCAATAACGCTTGAATTGAAACCACCGAAGAAGAAGAAAAATGGAGAATGATGAACTAGAAGCTCCGTTAGAATCTTCATGAGCATCACCGGATAAGAACATTCAAAGACAAGAATGAAGAGTCTTCACATGAATAAAATGGATACTTTATTAAGATATATGAGTCCTTGAAGAAAAAGGGTAGGAGGGAGGGAAAACAAAGTCAACTTGAAGATGGATGAAATGAACAACGTTGATGAAAAACTGAGATTGGATCTTGCAAATGTTGAAATGATCAGATCCACTTGAAGAGAGACACACCGGTTGAAAAAGGATTGACATGGCAATCTCGATTATCATGAAGGATTAGTGTTCACATCACCGTTTAGAGAAGGTATATCAACATTTGACTTTGAAGCAACTCGAATACCACAACTCAAAACAAAACAAGGATTGGCTTGCAGAATAAGCCGGAACAAACATATGATAGAGATTTCATCCGAAGTTTTCGTGGTGGGGCCTACACGGGCTCGGTCGTATAGTACCATCATGTACAAGGTAGTGCACATGACATACGAAGCATCCCCGAGTCGACATAGCCAAGGACTCTTTAAGACACAACGAGACCACTGTAAAACCAACCGTGGATAGGCGGACCACTAGACGTCGAACCCCAATTTTATATCATACATCTGTCGGAAAGATATCCTAGGAGCTACTTGAATTCCCACTAATAAACTCCCGAAATTTTCCGGTTATGCAATCAGGTGTTGGGGATACAGAGGAAGCATAATATCTCACCCAAAAACTAGCAAATCCTACATCCAGCTGTATCCATCCTTCAACACATAACCAAGAAATCTTCGGAAATCGTTTACCTCAACCTTTGAAAAGCATTCGTTATACAAGTTATGGCAATACTCCTGAACTCCCGCCCCAGTACTGGGTGGTGTCGAGGTTATCTCACCAACAACTGCATAAAAGAGATTTTCGATGTCGGCGAACTCAGGTATTCCAGAACTGCAACGATAAAATTGTGACGACAACACCTCGGAGCTCAACTCCCCGGGACACTGCCATAACCCCTAAATGTCAGGAGGCACCAAGAACAATGTTCTCATCACAAAACAATCGGAACGATTCCAAAATACCCGCGTGATCCTAAATTTTTTTTAGTGAAATTCGAGAAGAGAAGAGTAAAAACTCTACGTCAGGATGCCTCACCAGAGCGACGAAGGGACTGAGGAGTAAAAAGAATCCTACTCTCCGATATATATATAATCCTAAATGACTCAAAACATTTTTCTAGACTCAACAACGCCAGTGATTCGATCAAGCAAGGGGCTCCTAAGGTCGGGGAAGGCTCTGATTACCAACTTGTAACGCCCTAGATGCGGCTATATCTCCCACGTGTCGAAGCACGACTTAGAGGCATAACCGCATTGAAAGCAATGTCGCAAGTGAGGTAATCTTCACACAACCCATGTAATACATAAGGGAAAGAGATACATAGTTGGCTTACAATCGCCACTTCACACAATACATGAATAAAGCATTACATTCATCCAAATACACTCAAGGTCTGACTACGGAACCAAAATAAAAGAAGACTACCCCAAATGCTACACAGATCCCCAATCGTCCCAACTGGGCTCCACTACTAATCGACTGAAACGAAACAACACAAAGGACAAGATCTTCATCGAGCTCCTCCTGAGCTCAGTTGCATCACCTGCACAGAATCATCGGCACCTGCAAACTGGTTTTGGAAGTATCTGTGAGTCACGGGGACTCGGCAATCTCACACCCTCGCGATCAAGACTATTTAAGCTTAAGGGTAGGGTAAAAGGTATGAGGTGGAGCTGCAGTAAGCGACTAGCATATATGGTGGCTAACATATTCGCAAAAGAGAGCGAGAAGAGAAGGCAAAAGCACGGTCGAACAACTATGATCAAGAAGTGATCCGAGAACACCCTACGTCAAGCATTACTCCAACACCGTGTTCACTTCCCGGACTCCGCCGGAAAGAGACCATCACGGTTACACAAGCGGTTGATGTATTTTAATTAAGGTCAACTTCGGGTTTTCTACAACTGGACATTAACAAATTCCCATCTGCCCATAACCGCGGGCACGGCTTTTGAAAGTTCAAACCCTGCAGGGGTGTCCCAACTTAGCCCATCACAAGCTCTCACGGTCAACGAAGGATATTACTTCTCCCAAGACAATCCGATCAGACTCGGCATCCCGGTTACATGACATCCTCGACAATGGTAAAACAAGTCCAGCAAGACCGCCCGATGCACCGACATCCCGATAGGAGCTGCACATATCTCGTTCTCGGGGCAACACCGGATAAGCAATCCGTACAACTAAAACCAGCCCTCTAGTTTCCCCGAGGTGGCGCTGCAAGGGGCTCTAGTTTGGACCAACACTTAGACAAGCACTGGCCCGGGGGGGTTAAATTAGATGACCCTCGGGATGCGCGACTCCCAAGGGAAAAAGGCTAGGTGGCGAATGGTAAAACCAAGGTTGGGCCTTGCTGGAGGAGTTTTATTCAAAGCGAACTGTCAAGGGGTTCCCATTATAACCCAACCGTGTAAGGAACGCAAAATCCGAGAACATAACACCGATATGACGGAAACTAGGGCGGCAAGAGTGGAACAAAACACCAGGCATAAGGCCGAGCCTTCCACCCTTTACCAAGTATATAGATGCATTAATTAAATAAGAGATATTTTGATATCCCAAAAATAATATCCATGTCCCAACACGGAACAAACTCCAATCTTCACCTACAACTAACAACTCTATAAGAGGGGTTGAGCAAAGCGGTAACTTAGCCAAACAATGGTTTGCTAGGACAAGGTGGGTTAGAGGCTTGGCTTAACAATATGGGAGGCATGATAAGCAAGTGGTAGGTATCGTGCCATAGGCATAGCAAAAGAGCGAGCAACTAGCAAGCAAAGATAGAAGTGATTTCGAGGGTATGGTCATCTTGCCTAAGATCCCGCAAGGAAGAAGAATGAGTCCATGAAGGAGACAAACGGGCGTAATCGAACGGATCCTCACAACTCCGGAATGAAACCGAAGCTAACGCGAGAAATAACCCGGAAAGAAGCAAACAACATAGTAAAACAACCATCACATAAACATGGCATGATGCACAACCAAGTATGATGCATGTCCGAATTAATGAAGCATGGCATGGCAAAGTGCACAAGCAAAACTACAAGTTAAGTGGAGCTCAATATGCAATGAATTGCATATTGACGAAAACACCACATGACTTATTTAGTTCTCTCTCGTTTATGTACCCAACAAGATTAAATGTTGTTAGCATGGCAAGAGGTTAAGCATGAAGAAACTATCTAATCTAGGCAAGTTTAAATGAGGCCGAAACAACAAAACAACAAGTCCGGAAACTCCTCATATGCATATATTAGGTTTGGTACTATTCTGCCCTGAACATAATTTTAGAGTAGTTAAACATGCAAAGCAATGTCACCATGTTAAACTAGGCATTTTTCCATCCCATTTACATATAAAGTTTATTAAATCCGAGTTACGGTTATTTAGTTATGAAATAAAGCATTTTAACATGGCATAGGAGCAAATTAAAACAAACAGCATTTTAAACATTTTAAACATAGATGAAAGTTGCATATTATTAAACTAGACAAAATTCTAAGCAGCTTTCATATTAAGTTTGTTTTAATCCGATGCACGATTATTAAGTTATTATACGCATGAACTATGAGGGGTTTTCTATAAAACAGGCAGTCTCTGGTTAAATGGCAAAATTCGCAGCGCATAAAAAATACAATGGGCTGAAACAGGTTGGCCCAATCGGCGGAAAAAATATCAGAGGGCGCTGGGGGGGGGGGCTGCTCACCCTGGGCCGAGGCCCAGTCGGTGTAACAGTGGCAGGCCGGTGCGGGATCTGGGCCTCGCGTGGGAACTGGGCTTGCGCGGCTGAAGGGAGCTGGGCCTGCGCGGCACTGGAGGGGAGCAGCTGGGCCGGGGCGCGGTCAACGCACAGCGATACAGGGAAGTTCAGGGCGCTCGTCCTCCTCTACATCTGCTTCGATGCAGAGGACGCCAGCGACGCAGGAGGCCGCAACAGCGGGTCTGGCGGCAGCTTGAGGGACTCCGGTGAGGAGGGCGGTGACCTGGAGACTGACAACGCCGCAGACTTGGCGCTCGCTGGAGGTCAACGAAGGCTCAACACGTCCTGTCGCCGGAAACAGAGAAGCTAACGGGTCGGCGTGGTGGTCGAGGAGGCAGGGAGGAGGCCGAGGCTGAGCTCTATAGGCCGGATCTGGTGGCTGCCTCTCCATTCCTGGCGTTAGCGGCGGACTCCGATGGCACCATGGCATCCGTGGCAGCGGAAAATTGCGGGCGAACGGGACGAGGCAGAGGAGTGCGGTGGCCTCCATGGCGTCCTGCGAGGCACAGGGAGAGAGAGAGTTGAGAGAGGAGGGGAGCACGGGAACAAGGAAGAAGGACAGGGAGAAGGCCGGTCCTGGTGGTCTGGCGATCACCAGCACTGGAGGCGGGAGTGGTCCGGCAAGCAGGGGCCGAAGACGAGTCGGCAGAGCGGCGCGGATCGGGTGGTCGGGCTAGTTGAAGACGAGGTGCAGAGAGACAGCGGGGCGCAGCTGGCTGGGGCCTCGGGCGTGAGGAGATAGGGAGCTGTGGTTGGCCGGCGGCGCAATTCTAGGGAGGTTGCTGGATTGGATCTGATGAAGAAGGTGGTTGGCCGGTTGGTGAAAAAGAGGAGGTCAACTGGGTGAGATCCCGATGGAACTAGGAGGTGGCAGCGGGATGGATGGAATGGACGGGACAACCTAGTGGTCTAGGGTTTCATCTGCTTTATATATCGCAGATAGGGATTAGGTAGGGGCTAATCCGTCCCTCCAAATAAATCGAGCGGTCGAGAAAAATAGACTAGGAAGTCCAATTAACAAAACGGAGACGTTTTGTAGATGTTTGGGGATGATCCGGACACAACGGTGGCGACAGTCTAGGTCGGGTCCGGGACAGCTTTTCGGACGCGCGCGCGAGGAGGTCCGCGGACTGACGAGAGAGCCTAGGTTGGGCCTGACGGTGGTAGTGGACTGTGAAGAAGGCCTCAGGCTGATAAAAGAGAAGAGAGAAAGGCCCGGCGACTGTTTCCGGAGACCGAAAATGTCCGATGATAGACCGGCTACTATTGCCGCTATAGTTATCCGTTGGGGCGTCAAACGGACTCCGAATGCGATGAAACTTGGCAGGCGGCCTATCTACACTATAATAAGACCACACGCCAACTTTCAACCCATTCTGAGAACATTTTTCCGGCCACTTATAAAATAACATTTCGGACATGCCGCGGGCGCGTGCAAGTGTGGTTGGGCTCAGAACGGACAACAGAAGGAACTGGGGGAACCCGGACGAATGCAGGTTTTGAAAACATGATGATGCAATGCACATGATGACATGGCAAGATGCAACACGCAAGCAAATGACATGGCAACAACAGCGAATAACAGGAAGACACCTGGCACATCGGTCTCGGGGCGTTACATCTAGCAAGGCATGCCGAACACAAAATAGACTATGAAGCTGGTTAGGCGAACCTGTACATCATACTTCCATTCCTTTTGCAACACAATATATGTTGTTGGGCTTGAGGCGAGTCTGTCATCCTTGTGCTTGCCCGACCTCTTTCTCGTTCCAGTGATGCCGACCACAAACCAGATTATCTCATAATCCTTGTCGCATGGCCATGCTTATCCTGGTCGGACCACACGAGGGGCCCAGAGTATATCTCTCCTGATCGGAGGGGAAAATCCCATCTTGCTCGACCACGTCTCGCAGCATGGTTCTGGACAAACCCGAAACCTACCTTTGTAACTACCCAGTTACGGAGTAGCGTTTGGTTAGCCCAAAGCAAGTCTGTCACCATCCCGAGTACATGCGTCAGCTCAGGTCTTAGGACATAGAACATATGTTGTGCTCGAGACTCACAGATGACATATCGCTGCGTCTCATAGTTGGGTCTGTCCGACTCGGACCTTATCTCGACTCGGATCCAACTACCTCGAATTCGACCACATCCTTCCAAGTCCATATTATCCGGTTAGCATCCAATGCTCCATGCCTAGTGAGACCAAGCCATCGACCGTGTCATATGCTAGTCTAGTTGGTTGCGCCTCCACACAGCCCTTTCGACTAGGGACCTTTTAGGACAGTCATCATACAATGCATAGTCCCACAAACAAGTCACGTACTTGGTGATACACATCATTATAATGTCCAAGGACTATCTTTATTCATAAACACATAGGAAATATCATCATACATGATTGTCTCTAGGGCATATCTCCAACAAAAGCTTGCATCGACGTAACCATTTACGACAAGCCCTTTGTCACCTCCATAAACGAGAAACATATCCTTCGTCCTTTTCAGGTATTTCAGGATGTTCTTGACCTCTGTCCAATGATCCACTCCTGGATTATTTTGATACCTCCCTGCTAAACTTATCGCAAGGCATTGATAACCCACAAGTATAAGGGATCACAACAATTTTCGATAAGTAAGAGTGTCGAACCCAACAAGGAGCTAAAGGCAGAACAAATATTCCCTCAAGTTCTATCAACCACCGATACAACTCTACGCATGCTTGACGTTCGCTTTACCTAGAACAAGTATGAAACTAGAAGTACTTTGTAGGTGTTGTTGGATAGGTTCGCAAGATAATAAAGATTACGTAAATAAAAAGTAGGGGTTGTTTAGACAAAGACACAACTAAGTTAGTTTCAGTAAAGAGCTTTTTGTTACAAGAAAGTTATTTGTCCCTAGGCAATCGATAACTAGACCGGTAATCATTATTGCAATTTTATTTGAGGGAGAGGCATAAGCTAACATACTTTCTCTACTTGGATCATATGCACTTATGATTGGAACTCTAGCAAGCATCCACAACTACTAAAGATCATTAAGATAAAACCCAACCATAGCATTAAAGCATCAAGTCCTCTTTATCCCATACGCAACAACCCCCTTACTCGGGTTTGTGTTTCAGTCACTCACGCAACCCACTATAAGCGAATCATGAACGTATTGCAACATCCTACATCGGGGATCCCTCACGCTTGCGCGACACGGAGAGCACCATAGGACAGCACCAATAATAAAACATGCAACTCAAACCAATCACGATCATCAAATAGCCCATAGGACAAAACGGATCTACTCAAACATCATAGGATAACCTTAAATCATTGGGAAATAATATATAGCATTGAGCACCATGTTTAAGTAGAGATTACAGCGGGTAAGAGAGAGGTTACACCGCTTCATAGAGGGGGGAGAGTTGGTGATGATGGCGGTGAAGTTGTTGGTGAAGATTGCGGTGATGATGATGGCCACGACAGCGTCCCGGCGCCACCGGAAGAGAAGGGGCGAGGGGGGGCCCTTCTTCTTCTTCTTACTTGACCTCCTCCCTAGATGGGAGAAGGGTTTACCCTCTGGTCCTTGGACTCCATGGTGTGGGAGGGGCAAGAGCCCCTCCGAGATTGGATATGTCTCTCTGTCTCTCTCTGTTTTTGCGTTCTCAGATTCTACCCTTTCACCGTTTCTTATATTCCCGGAGATCCGTAACTCTGATTGGGCTGAAATTTTAACACGATCTCTATCTGGATATTAGCTTTCTTGCGGCGAAAGAAGGGCATCAACCGCCTTACGGGGTGGCCATGAGGTTCAGGGGAGCGCCTGCCCCCCTGGGGCGCGCCCCCCTGCCTCGTGCCCCCCTCGGGCATCGTCTCGCGTGGATTTTTCTTCCCAAAAATCACATATATTCCAAAAAAATCTCCGTTAGTTTTATCCTGTTTGAACTCCGTTTGATATGGATTTACTGCGAAACAAAAAGCACGCAACAAACAGGAACTGGCACTGGGCACTGGATCAATATGTTAGTCCCAAATATAGTATAAAAAGTTGCCAAAAGTATATGAAAGTTGTAGAATATTGGCATGGAACAATCAAAATTATAGATACTACGGAGACGTATCAGCATCCCCAAGCTTAATTCCTGCTCGTCCTCGAGTAGGTAAATGATAAAAAAGATAATTTTTGATGTGGAATGCTACCTAGCATAATCTTGATCATGTATCTAATCATGGCACGAATATTAAGACACGAGTGATTCAAATCAATAGTCTATCATTTGACATAAAAACAATAATACTTCAAGGCTACTAATAAAGCAATCATGTCTTTTCAAAATATCATGGCCAAAGAAAGTTATCCCTACAAAATAATATAGTCTGGCTATGCTCCATCTTCACCACACAAAATATTCACATCATGCACAACCCTGATGACAAGCCAAGCAATTGTTTCATACTTTTGATGTTCTCAAACCTTTTCAACTTTCACGCAATACATGAGCGTGAGCCATGGACATAGCACTATAGGTGGAATAGAATGGTGGTTGTGGAGAAGACAAAAAAGGAGAAGATAGTCTCACATCAACTAGGCGTATCAACGGGCTATGGAGATGCCCATCAATAGATATCAATGTGAGTGAGTAGGGATTGCCATGCAACGGATGCACTAAGAGCTATAAGTGTACGAAAGCTCAGACTGAAAACTAAGTGGGTGTACATCCAACTTGCTTGCTCATGAAGACCTCGGGCGTTTGAGGAAGCCCATCATCGGAATATACAAGCCAAGTTCTATAATGAAAATTCCCACTAGTATATGAAAGTGATAACTCAAGAGTCTCTCTATATGAAGAACATGGTGCTACTGTGAAGCACAGGTGTGGTAAAAGGATAGTAACATTTCCCTTCTCTCTTTTTTTTTGTTTTTTTGGTGGGTTTCTTTGGCCTCTTTTTTGGGGGGCTTCTTTAGCCTATTTATTTATTTTTAAAGTTCGGAGTGTCATCCCGACTTGTGGGGGAATCATAGTCTCCATCATCCTTCCCTCACTGGGGCAATGCTCTAATAATGATGATCATCACACTTTTATTTACTTACAACTCGATACTAGAACAAAGATATGACTCTATATGAATGCCTCCGGCGGTGTACTGGGATGTGCAATGATCTAGCGTAGCAATGACATCAAAAAACGGACAAGCCATGAAAACATCATGCTAGCTATCTTACGATCATGCAAAGCAATATGACAATGAATGGTCAAGTCATGTATATGATGATGATGGAAGTTGCATGGCAATATCTCGGAATGGCTATGGAAATGCCATGATAGGTAGGTATGATGGCTGTTTTGAGGAAGGTATATGGTGGGTTTAAGGTACCGGTGAAAGTTGCGCGGTACTAGAGAGGCTAGCAATGGTGGAAGGGTGAGAGTGTGTATAATCCATGGACTCAACATTAGTCATAAAGAACTCACATACTTATTGCAAAAGTCTATTAGCTATCGAAACAAAGTACTACGCGCATGCTCCTAGGGGGATAGATTGGTAGGAAAAGACCATCGCTCATCCTCGACCGCCACTCATAAGGAAGACAATCAATAAATAAATCATGCTCCGACTTCACGACATAACGGTTCACCATACGTGCATGCTACGGGAATCACAAACTTCAACACAAGTATTTCTACAATCCACAACTACCCACTAGCATGACTCTAATATCACCATTTTTATATCGCAAAACTATTGCAAGGAATCAAACATATCATATTCAGTGATCTACAAGTTTTATGTAGGATTTTATGACTAACCATGTGAATGACCAATTCATGTCATCTCTCTAAATAGATATAAGTGAATCAAGAGAGTTTAATTCTTTCTACAAAAGATATGCCCGTGCTCTAACAAATATAAGTGAAGCAAAAGAGCATTCTACAAATGGCGGTTTTCTATGTAAAGAGAAACAGGCAATCCAAACTTCAAATGATATAAGAGAAGCACATGAAGCATTCTATAAAGCCATACTCAAAAGATTTAAGTTAAGTGCAAAGAGAATTCTATAAATCAACCAAGGACTATCTCATACCAGCATGGTGCATAAAAGAAAAATGAAAGCTAAATGCAAAAGACGCTCCAAGATTAAGCATTCTATAAAGCCATACTCAAAAGATTTAAGTGAAGTGCAAAGAGAATTCTATAAATCAACCTAGGACTATCTCATACCAGCATGGTGCATAAAATAAAAATGAAAACTAAATGCAAAAGATGCTCCAAGATTGCACATATCGCATGAACGAAACGAATCCGAAAACATATCGATACTTGTTTAAGAAAGATGGGATGCCTTCCGGGGCATCCCCAAGCTTAGACGCTTGAGTCTCCTTGAATATTTACTTGGGGTGCCTCGGGCATCCCCAAGCTTGAGCTCTTGCCTCTCTTCCTTCTTCTCATATCGAGACCTCCTCGATCTTCGAACACTTCATCCACACAAAACTTCAACAGAAAACTCGGTAAGATCCGTTAGTATAATAAAGCAAATCACTACTCTAAGTACTGTTGCAAACCAATTCATATTTTGTTTTGGCATTGTAGCTACTGTAATATAACTTTTTCATGGCTTAATCCACTAATATAAATCGATAGTTTCATCAGAACAATCAAACTATGCATCAAAAACAGAATCTGTCTAAAACAGATCAGTCTGTAATAATCTGAACATTCACCATACTTCTGATACTTGAAAAATTCTGCCAAAATTAGGAAAAATAAACAATTTGTATATAAAGACAGTGCAAAAAGAATCAGAACCATTTGACGTTCCAGTAAAAAATGTAAGATCGTGCACTACAGCCAAAGTTTCTGTCCTGCACCGTACAAACCAACAAGCAAAGTAAACATCCTAAAGGAAAACCTTGGCATTTATAATACAATGGAATTGTACAAGGGGATAATTATTTTTGTTGAAAAGTTTCTGTAATCAAGGGTCACAAAGTTTCCGTGAGCATGAACAAAGTTCAAGGCTAGCTCCCACTTCAACAATGCTTGTCTTTCTCACTTTCGCTTTTCTTTTTGAAAAGTTTTGGGTTCCCCTCTTTATTTGTTGTTGTTTTTAAACTATATAAAAGCACTCAACAGAAATAAATGACTCTCTAAAACTTCCGGGTTGTCTCCCTGGCAGCGCTTTCTTTAAAGCCATTAAGCTAGGCATATAGTGCTCAAGTAGTGAATCCACCCGGATCCCAAGGTATATCAAAGCCAATTTTAATTAACAATGATTTAGCATTTAGTAGTGAGCACAAAGTAACATATATCAAGCAATGACGAAGTCTAACTCTCTTCCTATGCATCGGCATGTCATAAAAGAACAATTCATGCACACCTAGTAAAGGCCAATGCATAGTATAAGCAGTTTCTTGCAATTTTATCATATTGGAAACATAGAGAGGTGGAGATATAGTTCCTCTCTCATAATAATTGCAAGTAGGAGCAGCAAGCACATGCATATTATACTCATCAAAATCATCATGTGTAGTAGTAAAAGGCAACCCATCAATATAATCCTTAATAAGCACAAACTTCTCCGATATAGTGTAATTTGGAGAATTCAAAAAGATAATAGGACTATCTTCTGTGGGTGCAATAGAAACAATTTCATGTTTAACATAAGGAACTATAGCAAGTTCATCTCCATAAGCATAATTCATATTGGCATCTTGGCCACAAGCATAGCAAGCATCATCAAAAAGGGATATTTCAAAAGAATCAATGGGATCATAGCAATTATCATAGCATTCATCCTTCGGTAAGTATGAAGGGAAATTAAACAATGTATGAGTTGAAGAGTTACTCTCATTAGAAGGTGGGCACGGGTGATCAATCTGCTCTTCCTCCTTTTGTTCTTCGCTCTCCTCCTCATCTTTTTCATCCAATGAGCTCACAGTTTCATCAATTTCTTCTTCCATAGATTCCTGCAAAATATTAATCTCTTCTGGGACAGCGGAGACTTTCTCAATAAACGCATCAATGTCAGAATTGTATTCATAATTCTCATAACAATATTTAAGGATAGCTAAATTTTCAGTTCTGTAAACAGCATCATAAAGATCTTTGAACATAGATTCAATTTCATAAGCACCCATAAAAGCAACAAATTCTTCTATTTGTTCCACATCATAGTAGTCATATATACCTCTAGCATAAGAATCCAATGTTTCATTATCATTAAATTTGCATGAAAAGGGAAGGTGTGGAGACTTCATCCTAGAGCAACAAGTATAATCATATCTCAAGCATAGTTGCCTAGCATACCAATATAACATATAAATTTGATCCCATGATAGTTTCCCTTTTTGAGTCAAGCGATAATCCCTAAAGTATTCATGTTGATCCAACGTGTCTCCCATTACCAAATTGAATGGGGTTTTCTCTGGATTATACAAGTAGTACATAATATCTGTCACATAACGAGCATCGAGGGTTTTAGGAGGTTCCCCATCTCCATGAGCAGCAAGTACACCTAATTTTTTTGATATTTCGTGTTCCATATCCATAACTAAAGATAAAGAACAACTAAGAACAGAAATAAAAATTACTTAGTGATAAAGCAAACAAGCACACACGAGAATATTCACCCCACACTATTGCTCCCCGGCAACGGCGCCAGAAAAAGGTTTTGATAACCCACAAGTATAGGGGATCGCAACAATTTTCGATAAGTAAGAGTGTCGAACCCAATGAGGGCTAAAGGCAAAACAAATATTCCCTCAAGTTCTATCGACCACCGATACAACTCTACGCATGCTTGACGTTCGCTTTACCAAGAACAAGTATGAAACTAGACGTACTTTGTAGGTGTTGTTGGATAGGTTTCCAAGATAATAAAGATTACGTAAATTAAAAGTAGGGGCTGTTTAGATAAAGACACAACTAAGTTAGTTTTAGTAAAGAGCTTTTTGTTACGAGAAAGTTATTTGTCCCTAGGCAATCGATAACTAGACCGGTAATCATTATTGTAATTTTATTTGAGGGAGAGGCATAAGCTAATATACTTTCTCTACTTGGATCATATGCACTTATGATTGAAACTCTAGCAAGCATCCGCAACTACTAAAGATCATTAAGGTAAAACCCAACCATAGCATTAAAGCATCAAGTCCTCTTTATCCCATACGCAACAACCCCCTTACTCGGGTTTGTGTTTCAGTCACTCACGCAACCCACTATAAGTGAATCATGAACGTATTGCAACACCCTACAGCGGGGATCCCTCACGCTTGCACGACATGGAGAGCACCATAGGACAACACCAATAATAAAACATGCAACTCAAACCAATCGCGGTCATCAAATAGCCCATAGGACAAAACGGATCTACTCAAACATCATAGGATAACCATACATCATTGGGAAATAATATATAAAGTTGAGCACCATGTTTAAGTAGAGATTACAGCGGGTAAGAGAGAGGTTACACCGCTGCATAGAGGGGGGAAGAGTTGGTGATGATGGCGGTGAAGTTGTTGGTGAAGATTGCGGTGATGATGATGGCCACGACAGCGTCCCGGCGCCACCGGAAGAGAAGGGGAAAGGGGGGCCCTTCTTCTTCTTCTTCCTTGACCTCCTCCCTAGATGGGAGAAGGGTTTCCCCTCCGAGATTGGATATGTCTCTCTGTCTCTCTCTGTTTCTGCGTTCTCAGATTCTACCCTTTCACCGTTTCTTATATTCCCGGAGATCCGTAACTCTGATTGGGCTGAAATTTTAACACAATCTCTATCCGGATATTAGATTTCTTGCGGCGAAAGAAGGGCATCAACCGCCTTACGGGGTGACCATGAGGGTCAGGGGCGCGCCTGCCCCCTGGGGCGCGCCCCCTGCCTCGTGGCCCCCTCGGGCATCGTCTCGCGTGGATTTTTCTTCCTAAAAATCACATATATTCCAGAAAATTCTCCGTTGGTTTTTATCCCGTTTGGACTCCGTTTGATATGGATTTACTGCGAAACAAAAAACATGCAACAAACAGGAACTGGCACTGGGCACTGGATCAATATGTTAGTCCCAAAAATAGTATAAAAAGTTGCCAAAAGTATATGAAAGTTGTAGAATATTGGCATGGAACAATAAAAAATTATAGATACGACGGAGACGTATCAGGCACACATCAGGTCTGGTACACAACATTGCATACATGATAGAACCTATGGCTGAGGCATAGGAAATGACTTTCATTTTTTTCTCTATCTTCTGAAGTGGTCGGGCATTGAGTCTGACTCAATTTCACACCTTGTAACACAGGCAAGAACCCTTTCTTTGACTGATCCATTTTGAACCTTTTCAAAACTTTATCAAGGTATGTGCTTTGTGAAAGTCCAATTAAGCGTCTTGATCTATCTCTATAGATCTTGATGCCCAATATATAAGTAGTTTCACTGAGGTCTTTTGTTGAAAAATTATTTTTCAAGTATCCTTTTATGCTATCCAAAAATTCTGTATTATTTTCAATCAACAATATGCCATCCACATATAATATTAGAAATGCTACAAAGCTCCCACTCACTTTCTTGTAAATACAGGCTTCTCCAAAAGCCTGTATAAAACCATATGCTTTGATGACACTAGCAAAACGTATATTCCAACTTCGAGAGGCTTGCACCAGTCCATAAATGGATCACTGGAGCTTGCACACTTTGTTAGCACCTTTAGGATCGATAAAACCTTCTGACTGCATCATATACAACTCATCTTTAAGATATCCATTAAGGAATGTAGTTTTGACATCAATTTGCCAAATTTCATAATCATAAAATGCGGCAATTGCTAACATGATTCGGACAGACTTAAGCATCACTATGGGTGATAAGGTCTCATCGTAGTCAACTCCTTGAACTTGTCGAAAACCTTTCGCAACCAGTCGAGCTTTGTAGACAGTAACATTACCGTCAGCGTCAGTCTTCTTCTTGAAGATCCATTTATTCTCTATTGCTTGCCGATCATCGGGCAAGTCAACCGAAGTCCACACTTTGTTCTCATACATGGATCCCATCTCAGATTTCATGGCCTCAAGCCATTTCACAGAATCTGGGCTCATCATCGCTTCCTCATAGTTTGTGGGTTCATTATGGTCTAGTAACATGACTTTCAGAACAGGATTACTGTTGGGGAACGTAGCAATTTAAAAAAACCCTATGCACACGCAAGATCATGGTGATGCATAACAACGAGAGGGTAGAGTATTGTCTACGTACCCTCATAGACCGTAAGCGGAAGCGTTATGACAACGCGGTTGATGTAGTCGTACGTCTTCACGATCGACCGATCCTAGCACCGAAGGTACGACACCTCCGCGATCTGCACACGTTCGGCTCGGTGACGTCCCACGAACTCACGATCCAGTAGAATGTCGGGGAAGAGCTTCATCAGCACGACGCCGTGATGACGGTGATGATGATGCTACCGGAACAGGGCTTCGCCTAAGCACCGCTACTATATGACCGAGGTGGATTATGGTGGAGGGGGGCACTGCACACGGCTAAAAGATCAATGATCAACTTGTGTGTCTATGGGGTGCCCCCCTCCCCCGTATATAAAGGAGTGGAGGGGGGAGGGGGTCGGCCTCCTAGGCGCCCCCCAAGGGGAGTCCTAGTCCCACCGGGAGTAGGATTCCCCCCCCCCTTCCCTAGTTGGATTAGGAGAGAAGGAAGGGGGGAAGGAGGAAGGAAAGGGGGGCGGCCCCCCTCCCAATTCGGATTGGGCTTAGGGGGCACGCCCCCTCCTTTGCTCCCTTCTCCTCTCTCCCACTATGGCCCAATAAGGCTCATATACCTCCCGGGGGGTTCCGGTAACCTCCCGGTATATCGGTAAATGCCCGATCTCACCCGGAACCATTCCGATGTCCAAATATAGTCGTCCAATATATCGATCTTTATGTCTCGACTATTTCGAGACTCCTCGTCATGTCTGTGATCATATCCGAGACTCCGAACTACCTTTGGTACATCAAAACACATAAACTCATAATACAATCGTCACCGAACGTTAAGCGTGCGGACCCTACGGGTTCGAGAACTATGTAGACATGACCGAGACACGTCTCCGGTCAATAACCAATAGCGGAACCTGGATGCTCATATTGGTTCCTACATATTCTACGAAGATCTTTATCGGTGAAACTGCATAGCGGTATACGTCGTTCCCTTTGTCATCGGTATGTTACTTGCCCGAGATTTGATTATCGGTATCTCAATACCTAGTTCAATCTCGTTACTGGCAAGTCTCTTTACTCGTTCCATAATGCTACATCCTGTAACTAACTCATTAGCTACATTGCTTGCAAGGCTTATAGTGATGTACACTACCGAGAGGGCCCAGAGATACCTCTCCGACAATCAGAGTGACAAATCCTAATCTCGATCTATGCCAACTCAACAAACACTATCGTAGACACCTGTAGAGCACATTTATAATCACCCTGTTACGTTGTGATGTTTGGTAGCACAAAGTGTTCCTCCGGTATTCGGGAGTTGCATGATCTCATAGTCAGAGGAACATGTATAAGTTATGAAGAAAGCAATAGCAACAAACTAAACGATCATCGTGCTAAGCTAACGGATGGGTCAAGTCAATCACATCATTCTCTAATGATGTGATCTTGTTAATCAAATGACAACTCATGTCTATGGTTAGGAAACATAACCATCATTGATCTCATCATTCATCTCCCCGGTGACTTTAGTAGGAATGGCCTTTTTTGGTGAGAGGACTCCTACATTATTTTTAGGTGCTCTTTTGTGTTCGTTTAGAGTTTGTGTTCTATTTAAGAAAACGAGACGACGGAGGCTCTCTGAAGTTGAAATAAGGTTCTTCCGCCTAAGGCCCGTTCTGGTGGTGCGTCTAGCATCATCAGAGGGCGTGTGGAGATTTGTTCCCGACGGATCTCGCGGGATTCGGTCAGCGTTTGTCTTTGGTGGATCCACTTGGATCTGGTCTTCGTTCATACGTGTTCGTATCTCTTCAGGTCAAATCCTTTCGGTCTACGTTTCTCTTCGTCGGCGGCAGCTGTTGTTCTGGTGCGTTGATCCTCTTGGGCCTTAGCACGATGACTTCCCGACTGTTTACTACTACAAGGTTTGTCCGGCTCCTATGATGGAGGGACGATGATGGCGACGCGCCTTCGGCTTGCTCCAGTGATTGTAGTCGTCGCTATGTGGTCTATGGATCTGGATCTAATTTTCACTTTTAGTGTTCTTTGTACTACCTTGACAGTTGATGAATACTCCCTCCGTTTCTAAATATTCGTCTTTTTAGAGATTTCAAATGGATTACCACATACGGATATATATATATATATTTTAGAGCGTAGATTCACTTATTTTGTTCCATATATAGTCACTTGTTGAAATTCCTAGAATGATAAATATTTAGGAACGGATGGAGTAGATCGCAAATTTTTATTGTAAAAAAAAAGTTACTCTCACTAAGTTACTCCCACTATTACTAGCGGAGGCGTGTCACTGATTGGAATTCACCGAGCTAACGTGATGAGTTTCGGTGATCAGATTCGTTTCCAAGCGGCGGATGTTGCCAGTCGTCCTGCCGTGACACGTCTGGATAAGAGGCATGACACGTGTGGTAGAGCAGTTGAGACCGGCAGAAAATCTCCAACACCTCTCTAGACAGTTCCGGCCAAAACTATGCCAGCAGTTGATCCGCTCTGCTCTGCTCTGCCGCCGTTGCCGCCGCTAGTCCGAGTACGAGCACTGAGATGATCCCGACGACGCGGCTGCTCAGCTGCTGCTACTTGCTGTCGTTCATCTTCATCGCCGTCGCCCCGCGTGCGATCGATTCCAAGCTGGTGACCAGCCTCCCCGGCTTCGACGGCCGCCTCCCCTTCCGCCTCCACACTGGGTGTGTGTGTACCCTCATCCCCATCTCAATCTCCATGAGCCAAGTCTACTTCCTCCGTTGGATTCTTAAGTCGACATGTCCATGAATGAATTGAATCGCAAGGTACGTGGAGGTGGACCAGGGCACGGAGCTCTTCTACTACTTCGTCGAGTCGGAGGCCGGCGGCGAGGGGGTACCTTTCCTTCTCTGGCTCACCGGCGGCGACCGCTGCTCCGCCTTCAGCGGCCTCGCCTACGAGATCGGTCTCTCTTTTGATTCAATCAACTAGAATTGCTGACTGCTGGGTCGTCTCTCCGTCTGCAGCATGATCACATCATTCATGTATAGTGCAGGTCCCGTCAGGTTCGTCCTGGAGCCCTACAATGGCAGCTTACCACGCCTGCACATCAACCCAAACTCATGGACAAAGGTCTTCCTAGCCAGCTTCTTCTTCCATCTGAAGCAGCTCGCTGCCTGTAATGTATCTGTACGCATGCTGCTTGCACCCTGACAGTACCAAGGGAATGTGCAGGTGGCACACATCCTGTTCGTCGATTCGCCGGTCGGTGCTGGATTTTCCTTTGCCAAGCAACCCAAGGGGTACGAGGTCGGGGATGTGTCCTCCTCATTGCAGCTCCATGACTTCCTCATCAAGTGGTTCAGCGACCACCCCAAATACCTGAAAAATCCTTTCTATATCGGTGGAGATTCCTATGCCGGAAAACTTGTGCCATATATCGCACACATCATTTCACAAGGTACATATATATACCCTACGCCCTGTTTGGCAACTCCATCTGCGTCAATCTGTGTGCAAACTAGTATCATCAACTGTTTCAATTCACTATAAGCTCTATCTCAAGTTCTGAACTGCATATGAATTCATGCTCACTAGCTTCCCTCTTCAGGTATTGAAGCAGGAAATAGTCCCCGCATTAATCTTAAGGTACCATAATGACATAATCATTACTACTTAGTTGTTTTAGCGATAACAGTAAGTATCATAAATCATTATCATATATGTATGTTTGTTGATTTCAGGGATATCTAGTAGGCAACCCATCGACTGGTGAAAGCATCGATATAAGCTCTAAAGTGCCATATGCTCACGGAGTTGGTATAATATCAGATCAGTTGTATGAGGTAAACTAGACTCGAGCCTAATATCAGCCATGTATATACTCCATTTTATCGCAATCGAAGTGGCCATTAATATTTTCTTTGCTGATAATATATGTAGACCATATTGGGCCATTGCCAAGGACAGGACTACATGTTCCCGACAAATGATTTGTGCGCCCAAGCTCTGGATGATTTCAATCATGTAAGAAGAAGAAAGAAACATCTTATGCTAGAATTGACTTGACCGTTCGCAATGCAACTTTTGCAGCTTTTGTCCGAAGTTCAGCAGGCCCAGATTTTGCTGGACACCTGCGTTTTTGCGTCCACTCCAGCCCGGCCAGAAGCTGATAGTGGGACCGAGTACTCGGGTGGCGCTGGTAGGAGGATCCTAGTTGGAAATCCGCCACCTCGCCCTCCATTTGGATGTGTTGTAAGTAGTAATGTCTCCATTCCTCATGTAGTACAATGCGAGTTAGATAGTTTCCATCGCTTTTAACAATTTATTACTCCCTCTGTCCCATAATATAAGAACGTTTTTGACAGTATGCTAGTGCCAAAAACGTTCTTATATTTTGGGACGGAGGGAGTAGTACTTAGCCAAGAAAAATGCAACTTATAGCCAATATTGTGTAGACTTATGGGTACTACCTACCGTATTTTTCCATCACTTTGACAACTTACAAGTACATACCCGAGAATAAAAGTAACTTATCAGTGCTATGTATACCAATATTGTGGCAGACTTATGGGTACTACCTATCGTATTTCTGGGCAAACGCGGAGGTGACCCGAAATGCTCTTGGGATCAAGGAGGGGAGCGTGGAGGAGTGGGTGAGGTGCCACAACGGCGATCTGCCCTACACAATCGACCTCAGGAGCAGCATTGAGTACCACCGGAACGTCACGGCCAATGGTGGCTACCGTGCGCTTGTATACAGCGGCGACCATGACGCATTGGTGCCGCACCTGGGGACACAGGCGTGGATCAGGTCACTTGGCTTCCCCGTGGCACACCATTGGAGGGCGTGGCATCTCCATGGCCAGTCTGCTGGGTACCACACCATCGTTGCCTCGCTACTACTACTTCTTACTTCACGCTGACTGTATTCTGCTTATTGTTGTCGATGCATGTATTTCTTGCAGGTTCACCTTAACTTACTCCAACAACATGACATTCACAACCATTAAGGTAACACTTGCGTTCTTTTTTTTGCCTGGATACACAAACTGGTTCTGATCAAGTTCGATTCGGTTGCTGCAGGGCGGCGGGCACACCGCGCCGGAGTACGAGCCCGAGAGGTGCTTCGCCATGTTCAGCCGATGGATACTCGGCGAACCACTCTAGTACTCCTAACAGCAACAACCAAGTAGAGAAGGGGGCAAGCCTCACGATTTCAAGTATTGGGTACCTCTCCACTCCACTAATCAATGGTTTCGCCTACATATGAACTATACTGCCTGGCAGTGTAGTTCGTACTAGAACATATAGGCGTCTGATGCCGCGTCCGTCTATATTGGAGAAAAACACTTAACATATTTTAGAAAGAAAATACGGATACTACAAATATCTTGTTAAGTA
Organism: Triticum aestivum; assembly: GCF_018294505.1. Lineage (NCBI taxonomy): Eukaryota > Viridiplantae > Streptophyta > Magnoliopsida > Poales > Poaceae > Triticum > Triticum aestivum. The sequence goes on from NC_057800.1 coordinate 574,866,337, forward strand.
TGGTATAGATATATGCGACAAGGAAAATTCTAGGAAGATACAATAAATCTGCATTTTGGTGCAGCAGACAAAGATTTTACAAATGCAAGGTTCGGAGGGATCACACTGATGCTATTGCTATACAAATTGTCGTCATGTTTACATACGCTACTGTTCAGAACTAAAGATACAGTGATCTCACATTAAATTAACACATGGCTATGGCTGTTGCTTTTCCAATTTCAATTAAATTGGCATATGGTTATGGCCATTGCTTTTCCAATTTCAGTGCCGCCTCCTTGCACGCCATATTTAAATTGACACACGCGACTTTAGGTCGCGTTAACGAGGCCCCACGGCTTTCTTATTCAGATGAAAGAGCATTTTGTCTGTCAATTTACTAAGTGCTTGGCTTGAGGTCCTGAGCTGGTCTTTTCAAATTCAAGTCCAACAGTAACATTCCAACAGTAACATTCCAACAGTCCAACAGTAACATTCCAACAGTAACAATGGTAGCATTCCAACATTCATTAAGAAAATCTTCTAGGATTTTCATGGGCATGACATCGCAATCCTACGTATTTCCTATTCATGTACTTCGAATGAATGGAAGAAGCCATTACCGTTCGAGTCTTACGTCAGTCGAACTTCAAAGCAGATTCTATTTAAAACAAAAACAAAAACTGGAACAGTTGAACCCATTATCAGTGATGCAGGCCTGCGCAGCGAGACACCGGCGCCGATCGAGCGGTTGAGTGTTAATCTATCGCTACGGACGCGAACAGCTGACAAGGTCCAAATTGGTCAGAACCGCTCTGTGAAGCAGTCCTTCCAGAAAGACAAGCAAATCCGGCCGGCAAAATCATATTACAGACAGACAGGACAATGCACGCTAAACAAGTTAAGAGGACGAATTGTACTGTAATACTGTATGACCAACAAAGACGGAAATACGACGGCACGCAGCAGATGAGTGACCGAGTATAAACGGAAGATCGAATAAGTATATAAAGAAGTGATCAAGCATCACCAGCCATCAGCATCAGGCTAAGCGAGCAGACAATCGCTTCGCTGCTTATTCAAACGGAGAAGTTGTGTGACACGGAGGAAGTGCATTGATCATAATACTACTACAGGCTAAAGAGATGGTATCATAGTAGGTCGACACTCACATGTCAAAGTGCATTCTGACTGGGCATCAACACAATCCATAGTTCCATACTCCACAAAAATGGTATATATGTTGGTCCTACTACCAAAATGGCTCCCAAGTTCTCAGGCCCATGTTTTTTTTCTTTCTATTTGGAGAAAATTCACCACTGATATGTGCCTCACTATCTTGTGCTGATCCATAGATAGAAGAAAAAAAAGGTAAGCACACTGGTCATGCATGACACTCCTACCACTATCATGATGGAGAATTAATCTTGCAAACCACTCTCCAATCTACACAACTTTATGGATAGGATTTTAAGGTTCTCATATGGTCGGTAAGTTCAGTTATCTTAACAAAGTGAATCAAACATGAAGAATGAGGGAACCAAAATAAACCGTTATTGTTGGTTTCATGAAAAGCCCGGTTCCAATTAAGCGTAGTTACAACTTCCTGGTGCCCTCTTACATAAAAACATCTTCACTCATCCCTAGATAGCGGCTTTTGCCCTTAGGATTTGTCCATTGTCATCCCATTCAGACTAGGTGTAATGAAAATGACAGGGCTCTAATGACACATACAGATCTTGGGAGAAAAACTAGCGCATCCCGGCCCCCGCGCCGCTCCTTCCCCGGGGCGACACGGGCGGCGGCCCCCCGTCCCCCGCAGCCTCCCCCTCTCCCCGACTCTCTCTTCCTCGCCGTCGCCGGTGGCCTCCGGCAGGCAGAGCCTGTGCGGAGCCGGCGGCGGCGGGGCGCGCTCTCTGGCTGCTGTCGCTCGGGAGAAGGGGATCTCCCGGGCGATAGGCAGCTGTCCGCTCGGCCTCGGGGCGGCGTCCTGGCGCGCGGCGGAGGTGGTCTTCGGCGCACGGCGAGGCGTTTGGTCGTGGCGGTGGGCGCGCGGTCGCGGTCATTCGCGCTTGGGCGATCCCGATCTAGGACCTCACGGGCGGCGGCTGGCGCGGACGGGACGGCCGGCGTTCGGCTTGGCGTTGGCTGCGGCCAGAGGTTGGGGCGCCGGGCGGCGGCCTCGGTCCGGGCTCCGGCCGTGACCTGGGAGTGGACGGCGCGCGTGGTTGGGCCGGCTCTCGGCTCTGGATGTGAGCGCGGGGACGCAGATCCTTGGTCGGGCGCGGCGATGACTGCGCGCGGCGGGCGCGGTGGCTGGTGGGGCGCGACGGGCGTGGCATCTCCGGAGCTCGAGGTGTGCTGCGGTGCAGGGCCTGCTCGTCTACCATGCTGCTTCGCTGGAGCTGCTCCGATCTGGATCTGGCCTTGGTGGTTCTGATCTTGCTGCTGCTCCTTGCGATGCGATGGTCGCTGCGGTGGTGGTGGTCACTATGGTGTTGCGGTGGTGGACGGCGGCTACAGCCAGGGGGTGGTGCGTGCCTGGGCGCGGTGGATCGTGGGATCCCGTGGCTAGGGTGAGGTCAGCCTCAGCAGGGGTGGTGATTGGTGGGCGACGGCCGGTGGGGTGGTGCTCTCCGGGAGAAATTCTTGCTCCGGTCTTCATCGGAGCCGGCGACGGCGGCGCCCGCAGGTGTCGTGATCTTTCTTGGAAGCGTCGCCGTGGAGGTGCTCCTCCCCACGGCTTTGGCTCCGGAGGGAAACCTCAGATCCGCTGGATCGGGCGATGGAGGCGTCTTCGCGTCTTTCTCCTCCTTGGGGGCATCGTCTCGGAGCCGGCTACGACCGAGAGACTAGTGGATTGCGGTATCTTCGCCGTGGATGGTGGCATCTTCGCCGCGTGGTTTGCTGAGGCGGGGCGCTGGTTTCTGGTTGGAAACGATGATGGCGTCGAGAGGAGCTCGGGTCGCGGCTTGGACTTCGGTAGTCGGTTCTTCCCGGCGTGTCCGAGGTGCTCTTCCGGTTTGCGGAGGGCACGGTCGGCGCAAGTCCTGCATATCTTCCTTGTGAGGCTCGCCGTCAAAGTCGGAGTTGTCGGTTGCTTGCGCCACGCTTGCGCGTGTGGCCATTTGGTGGCATGTGCCGTCGGGGTTGTGTCCCATGTCGGTGGCCAGGATGGCCGGTGGTGCCCATGTCATGTGGGTTGGGTTGTATCGGTTTTAGTCCGGTTTTCCGTCAATTAACCGGGCAATTCTCTTTTTCTTAATCAATGAAAATGGCAAATATTTTGCCTCGTTTCAAAAAAAAAACATACAGATCTTGCAAAATTATAAAGTTTTGAATACCATGTAACCAGGTAAATTTCTGCAACCTAAGGTGAGACATCAAATTGATATTTCTTCAGAAGTTTCGACAGATCAAAGCAATCCTTGAAATAGCATATTCTAAACTTAAAATTGATTCAATTCAATCAAGCAACAAACTGGAAACATGGCATATTTTACTAGCACAGTACAAGAGAGCGTGCATTCATTTCAACAAGCTTTGCTTCCTAGCACGGTGATAAAAAACATAACAAGGATGAATTCTAATGGTTGCAACTTGCTACAAGAATATACCAAATTAAAAACAACAAGATCACAGGTAAATAATAAGATAAACTGCACAATGTTATGACAAAACAGGAACATACTGATTTTGACAACTACTCCCTCTGTAAACTAATATAAGAGCGTTTAGATCACTAAAATATATTAGTTTACGGAGGGAGTACTTCAGAAACATATTCCAACACAATTGAGTATAGAAGCTGAAAGGAATGCATCAGTAATGGTTTACTGTGCACTCTTCCTCAAATTTTACACCTCTCTTTCTCTAACAACAAAGCTAATTGTGCACATTTATTTTGTTGAAACCATTGTGCACATTTGTTAGATAGTTCTCTGTCTAAACTATAGAAGTGCATAACAGGACCAGTCCTGTAACATGAAAATAATAGTGCAGTTTATCTCCCAAACTCCCACAAAAAACTGGTCATCTCCACTCCAACCATGCCTAAGAACTCAAAATAATAGTCCTGCACGATTGCTATTCTAAGTGTCAAGACAGTCATCATCAATTCTACACAATTGCTTTTCTAAGTGTCACGACAGGGGAAGAATAAGAGCATCAACAATCATGAACTCCTCAAATTGGTAAAGAGAATAATAACTCGATATCGCAATGCTAACCTCCACTCTTACCACTAAATCAATCAGTAACCATGAGCCAAGAATAATAAGTACTACCTCTGTCAACTTACCACTAAATCAATTTGAACTACCAAAACGTCTTATATAAGTTGACAGAGGGAGTAACAAACACAGAGGATTTTGCAGCGGAATGAGAACTTCCTTTATGTTCCATACCACAGATCAGTCCATACTGCGCATTATTATTAATTACAGATTACAACAGGCAAGCACAATAAACTAGAAACAAGAAATCCTGGCAACGGCATGCTCTTCTTTAGAGCAAGATCCAGCAGGACAGCTAGTATTTGTAAGGAGCAGGCAAGTGAGCAGCTTACGACGAATCTCACAGGTTCTCCATCTGGATATTGCTCTTGAGCGGCACATACTCGCCAAGGTAGCCGCCGAGGTGCTCGTACAGCGCGGTCCTGTCGATCTCCTGGTTGTGGTAGGCCTTGCAGGCGTAGTAGAAGACGCTCTGCGCGAGCAGCCCCAAGAGATTGACACAGACGAGAACAGAGACGAGCAGAGCGCCGACGCCTATCCGGCCGGCCAAGCTCATGTCGAGGCTCCCCTCCTCGCCCCGCGCCTTGACGACGGCCGAACGGAACATCCCCGTGATGAGGCCGCAGATGGCGAAGTAGGAGAAAACGAGGACGGCGGCGGTGCGGGTGCGGCCCTGGAGGAGCTGCCTGCTCTTGGACATGGCGGCGAGGCCGCAGAGGGGCTCGAGCACGGAGATGACGCTGGCGAGGTGCCAGAGCGCGGAGATGTAGACGTGGATGGCGAGGAAGAGGAAGGCGACGGCGAGGAGGGCGAGGAGGAAGGAGAGGGGCGGCGGGGTGGAGGCGGTCATGGGCGGGTCGAAGAGGAGGATGAGGAGGACGACGGTGAGGACGAAGCCGACGTGGTAGGCGAGCATGAGGAGCGAGACCCAGAGGAAGGTGCGGAGGAGGCGGGGCAGGATGGGCGGCAGCGCGGAGAGCGAGGAGGCGATGGAGGCAGGCTTGGCGGCGTAGAGGGAGGCGACGGTGAAGACGGCGGCGGCGGTGGAGAGGAGCGAGAAGGTGAAGAGGAAGATGAGGTAGAGGAACTGGTAGGCGAAGAGGGCGACCCACTGCGCGGAGGTGGCGGTGTAGTCGGAGGTGCGGATGCGGCGGAGGATGGGGTGGGTGAAGAGGGAGTGCGCCAGCACGGCGAAGGAGAGCGGGAAGACGAGGCAGGCGGTGAGCAGCGCGAAGGTGCGCGGCGCGGCGCGCGGGATCGCGGCGGAGACCCGGACCAGGTCCGCCGCGCCCAGCGCCGCGAGATCGCGCGTCGCCAGCTCCATGGGCGGTGCGGAGGGAGGGGGGAGGGGGATCCGGCGAGGCGATTGATTTGGTTTGGTTTGGGCCCGCCGGAGCTGCGGCGTGGTGGGGAAGGCGCGGTCGGTGGGGGGCGTCGGGCTCGCTCGAATCGGGGAAGGGATAGGTGGAAGAAAACTTGGCAGGGTGTTTGGGTGGATGGATGGACCCCGTGTCGAGCGTGGCGCCGGGCGACGAGGGCGCACGGGAGGCGGCATGGCTTGGGCTCATGTGGTAATCGCCCGCGCTGCGCGACGGACCACGAGTGAGGGCCGCGGCCAAAAATAAAAAAGTATCACCGAACGGGAACCACGAGGGGGCGCTCTAGCGACTTTCTACGAGGCTGGTCATAGTGGGAGTAACATAGGTAGTAATATAGATGCCACGTAAGCAAAAATGATGATGTGGCAAGTAGTTAATGAGGAGAGAGGCAAATAGAGTAACATAATATGTTACCATCACATAGCGGTTTCCAATGCATAATGAGTCTACAAAGTAATAAATGAAGGCAACTATGTTACCACACCTATGACACTACCCACTATGAAGGTAGTAACATACACTAGTAACATATGTATGTTACTAGTCTAAGTTACTCCCCACTATCACCAGCCTGACCAGTTTGTATTATTAAAAAAATATTATTAAAAAAGATTCCCTGAGGCGCCTCCTAGTATTTTTTATGTTTAGGGAAAGGACCGCTCGTAGTATTTTATATAGAGAGTAAAATACATTGGAGATTCTAAAAGTATTTCAAATATGTCAAGTAGGTCCTAAAAGTCCCTGTCTTTTGTGTAGCTCTTCGAGGGTGCTTCGAAAACTATAGAAATTGGAGTTGGAGTGAGTTACCAACCACTGCCACCAATGTCGCCGGAAGAAGCTTCTTGCCACTTGAGGTCGAGGCTTGGAAGAGGGAGGCACATGCCATACTCGCCGAGCTAAAGACTGGGATAGACGAGGAGGACATTGTTGAGGCCGTTAAGGGAAAGGCCTTTATGGAAATTTTCTCCCTCGACACTGCCAGCGACCCAAGCTATCATTGCTAGCTAATTGCCTGTGTGCTGCAATGTGGATCATACATATTCTTGTGGTTCAACATCAATCCGTGTCCACCGTGTACATTACAACCATCATATTTGGGATTTTTTGTGAGATTTGATTTGAGTATGTGGGAAGGTAAGGAAAGTTTTGATTTAGTTCAGGTTTGGGTGAGATTTGATTTGATTTGGTTACGGGTAAGGAAAAGCAAGGAAAGTTTTGATGTAGTTGGGGTTTTATTTGGTTTGGGTATGGATGGGAGAACGCAAGGGAAGTTTTGATTTTAATTGAGATTATGGTAAGATTTTATTTTATTTGATTGAGTTGATTTTGATAAGATTTGATTGAGTTAATGGAGAGAAGGGGAGGGGACGAAATCACATTCCAGACGACTATTACGGGGGACAATGCAAGTAAGGAACAGAAGAGGTGGCTCAACTCGTTCGAGCTATAGATTAAGTAGGGTGTCATGGTTTGACTAGAAAAGTATGTTTATCATGCCTTTGACTCCATGTTAGGTCTGAATTTGAATTTGAATTATTTTTTTTGAAAAATATACATTTTGAAATGTTGTTGAATTGTGTGGACATTGAAACGCATTAATGTCAAATTGGAGTTGAAATAGAGTTCATATGCATATACGATACCTATCGTTAAACTAAGAGTAAAAAATATAGTACTAATCTGAAATAGCAAAGGGCTACAAAACCTCAAACAGTTTTAGAGATCCCAGTGCAAGACCACTCTAGAGGGTGCCCTTCTAAGGAGTCAGCCAGAGTTGAACGAATCAATTTAAAACTGCATGTATACACGGGTACACATTACAAAACCCACTGTGGTCGGCATATGACAAGCAGGGGAGATGAAACACCAGTCCGACCGATCTTACAGCGTTCCTCGTAACGGGCGTGTTCCCCTAGCTCAGCCCTTCATCATGCTAAGTTGCTAGCCATTGTAAGTTCAGGTTCAACTTCCTCTGAAGTGTTTGCGATTCTTCGTCTTGGTTTTGTGGAAGAAAACCAAGGCCAGTGACATCTACGGCATTCGCGTCCTCACGGGAGTGGCGGAAATGTACTCGTTCAGTAAACTCTTGTATTGCGCCTCCGCCTGCTGAATTTGGAGCCTTAACTGTTGCTCCTGGACACGCAAGAAAATTATAAGTTCGCAACTTCCATCAGCAAAGTGCGGTTTAAAGCAAAAATGTTTGTACTACTGATGACCATGGCAATACCTTGAGTAAAAGCTCCTTCTCAGCCACCTCCAGCTCCAAGCACCTGGAAACAACAAATTTCATGAAATTTAGCCAAAATTACCAGTGTTTGCTAAAAAAGGCAGCCGGTGGTTTTCGTACTCACTCTTCATGGAGCTGCTGATTCTCAAACTTCAAGTGCTCGAACTCATTCAGATCCCGTTCGGTCATGTGTTGGCAAATCTGTGGCATTCAAATGCAGAAGTACAAAGTTGTAAGTTAATCAAGTGCCATTGCAGTGGTAGGCAGAGAACACCTCTGTCAAGATGGATCATCCACGGAGGCACAGGATCGACCAACGCCGTAAGCCTGTAATAAACTAGCAATGGAACTTAGACTGACCTGATTATCGACCTCCAAACTCTGTATGGCCTGCCTCTTGCACGGATCCATCTGGACATCATCCTCGTTTCTCCTTTTTCTTGTCTCCGCTGAATCAGTGGCAGGCACCATCTGCGCAGCTAGCATGGAGCAAGGTGCGTGCCCGCTGGTTCCGGCAGGAACAGACAGATGCGGAGGAGCAAAGGCGATCGGAATAGCACTCGCGGGGTGATCGCGGGTGCCGCCTCTCCAGGGTGCAACCGAGAGACCGGCACCGACTGCGTTCCTCTCGGACGGTTCAGCAATGGTGTCTGATGCTGTAAGCATTCCAGGAGGGGTGGGAGAAACGGATGCACGGGGCTTCTTTTGGTATCCAATCAGGTGACTATGTAAATCCCTGAAAGCAAGTGGAAATACTAATTACAGAACAGAAGGAGACTTTGGTGGTTGTGGATTTGGAAGAAACAGAAGTGAAAACAGGAGTTACCAGTACTCAGTTGTCATGTCTTTCAAGCGAATGATCAGCTTCTGATACAGCTGCGACTTCTCAAAGTCTTGCTTGTCATGAGTGGGCTTGATAAAGTTCGCCTCCAGCACCCCAGCAACGCCTCTACCTTTACTGCTTGCAGAACTCAACACTCGATGGAAAGGCTGAACAGAGTTAATTTTAGTGTAAACAATCAGATAAATGTTTTTTTGAACCGGGCTCAGCCCCTTTCCAAACAATCAGATAGATAAAGATAATCAGGATGTGATTAAGTTGAGCTTGTTTTGATGTTTATATGCCCATTGACCATCTTGAAACAAAGTAAACACGGAGAGAATTTGAGGCTCACCAATATAAGGCGATTCCTATGGTAGATATTAAATCCATGCACACTAATTGTTGGAGCACCGTTTAAGAATCCGATACTTGTAACAACCTCACCCTGAATTAAGCAAGTGGACGCAAAAATGAGCAATGTAAACATGTGGATGCAAAAAGGAACATTGAATAAATTTAATAATTCCATGCTGACATGATTATAGTAAATGAACGGGCAATGTGGGTGAAAGACGTGAAACTTGGAAAAATAATGGTGTATTTCAAGACAAACCTCCTTTTTCCGTAGGAATTCTAGGGGTGTATAAGAAACAGCTTGACGGTATATGAGGTCAGTCGCAATGCTGTGGCGCTGAACTTCTTGTCCCCGAAGTATGATCTTGAAGTACCCGGGCAGCTGCAAATATAAGACAGAAGCATACACCTGCAAAATGCTAATTCAGCAATCTTTCATGAGTATCGGAGGTAAATGATTAGCCGTGTGATATACTCACCCTAAGAGAATAGCGCAGTTGATTTGACAGATGGTTTTCGTTCGTTCTTTTGACAGCATTAGTTGTTTCTGCTGGATTTGGCGCACCACTAATCATAATATCCTGGTGAAAGGGAAAGAGAACTTCATGACTATGAATGCCACTTCAACAATACAAAAAATTATACAAAGTCATTTAAGAAATAATATAAGCATCTGATGCTTACTTCCTCCTTGGTGTCAAAATCGAGCTCCAGAACACCATCGTCATTAGACCACAAATTGAAGACTATAATCTTTGTGCCATGTGGACCAATGTCACTGAACTGTTCCTCATCAACCATAAAATTAAAACAATCATTAGTACACTGAACTGGTGATAAGCTACTAGTAGGTAGTAACTACTAAACGAAATAGTACTAGCTACATGTTTTGTTTGAGCTTGATTGTTTCCCCCTTTGCAACCAATTGTGCCGTTTATCTCGAAGACATGAAACTTCTAGCTTTGAAAGGTCTAAGATTTGCATGTTTGGTAAAATAATTGTCTTCTAAGGGTGTAATAAAAAGATAGTATCTACAGAACAGCAGCCAATAGGAAGGACGTCTAACTTACATTGCCCATCAGATCTTCTTCTGTTGCAAAAGGGGACCATTTTAATAACACGGACAGATTTGAGCAGAACTGATCTGCACCATGTCGCTCATACTGTATAGCGTCCCCTGTCAATAAATCGTACTTGTAGTCCACCTAATGAAAACAAAGAATATCATCAGAACCATCAACATATTTTGATAAGTGCCGTGCCAAAGAAATCGGTTCACATAGCATACCATGGGAACTACGACATCCTTTTGACCGGTTTCCGCCAAGAAGGTGTAGGAGAGAAGACCAACCGATTGTGTAGGTCCACTGAAAAACCAGTAGTAGTTTGGCAATAACTCAATAAAAAGTAAGGCACAAAGATAACAAGTTATTGCACTAAAGCAAATAAAAGTGACTCCATACCTGCCCTTCATGCAACGACTGAAGACGATAGCATCTGCCCCTAGCCGCATTGTGCTAGTCTTGAAACCGTTGCCATCTGTCAGGAAGCCCAGTGCCAATACATCAGAAGTCATATAGTTTTGGGGGCAGGATAAGTGAGTATGAAACCGAGTTAGTAGAACGTACATTGTCCAATTGAAGAACCTGATTGCTTGTCGGAAAATCCAAAGCTCATGCAACGCCTCATGGAATCGGGGTCCATGCCTCCGCCATCATCTTTGTAACAAACAGCAAATTCATAAGAACTCTTTTAGTTTTCTATTTCTGAGTTTGGATACTCTGAGTTTGGAGTATATCTGAATATTGTCGGCTGTACAGTTTATAAGAAATATTTTCTGATTGTTTTATGTCCCTTTCGTCAGGATATCGCTTGCCATTCTGAAGGAAGCAAACATGGTACTATAAGATTAACATAACAGGGTTACCTTGAACAAGCAAAGCTGGCGACCCGTTTCGCTTGTTAACGATTTTGTCCACCACGATTCTAGTAGCACCAGTTTTGATCTGTCATCAAACAAATCCATTCAGACACACGATCCCAAATTACGTACAAAATGCGCTCCTATTCGTCCCGGAAACGCAATGGAAACAATGAAGCTACTGAATTAAATTACCTCGTCGACCGCGTTATCCAGCAACTCTGCAACGGCTGCAATAATAAGGCAGAAAGAAGGTGTAAAGACGCAAATGCACAAGCAAAATATTAACTTTTGGCAGCAGACGGAGAAATTACAGCAGCAACCGCGTAACCGCTCACCTCCAAATGGCCATTTGTGCGAGGTCGCGTTCGAGTGGAGGAATTTCGGGTGGACGCACATTCGGCTCCCCACATCTGCCAAGGGAGGGCGAGCAAGAAGAAGGAACGGTGAGAAAGCATGCGAAACTGCGAAATTGGCAGGAAAGAACCGGGACATTGCGGCGTGCTTACTTCGAGGCGGTTGCGCGGGGCTCCCGCCGGCCGCGTCGTAGTCGCCGGCGGTCCAGAACTTCCTGCTGACCCGCGCGGCGAGGAGAGGAGGAGGAGGAGGAGCGGGGCGGCGAGCCGGAGCGCCCGCCGCCTCGGCGTCGCGGCTGCAGCCGCCTTCCGGCTCGAGGGAGGCGGCCCGGTTGACGACGCAGGCGGCCTGCTGCGGGGCCGCGGAGACGCGCGCGCCGCGGCCCAGCGGCGTCGGCGCCGCCTGGCAGACGCCGAACCCGGGGACGCCTCGCTGGTTGTGGCTGGTGACCGGGGCCAAGAAGGGCTTCACGTCCCGCCGCGTGTCCATGGGGTCCGTCGTCGTCCCGGTGTGGCGGTTCCCTGTGCACATGTCAGACACCACGGATCAGTGGCGCGATATGGCCGTGCAGTTGCGAGATCACGTCCCTGATTAACCCAGAGAAACCAGCAAATTCTCCACACCAGAAAACAAGAAAAGAAGTGGAAAATATAGCAAAAATAATTTTCAGCCCTGATGATGAAAGATTAAAAGGTTTAAGGCAAGAAGAGTTTGGTAAACCTAATTTCAATACCTTTTGATGAAGCACCACAGATTCAATAAGTGTATGTGCCCCTTAGGCTATCTTCATGGGTATATATATACTTGAATAGAAGTGGGGGAGGGGAGGGGAGGGGAGGGGGAGAGTCCGATTTGTACAAGACTTGTTTGTTGAATCAGAGGAGGAAACCAATCTACTCCTATTTGTATGCCTACCTATTGGGTATCCCTAGCTTTTAGGAGACAACTAGTAGTTTAGATTTGGTGTTGGTAGTTATCCTTCCACTTTTTTAGGAAGAAAGAATATTGGAGAGGACTCCTCCAAGATCTATACCATGTGAACAGGACAAACCTAAACAATCTCTAAAATTTTTTTATGTTTGTTATCCTTTTATTCATGTTGATTTTCTGCCAATGCTAGAAAACTCGCCCTCACTGTCAAAAATATATCCACATCTGATTGGACAACACATGCAAGTTCACTCAATTAATTACCTTGTTGTCTAATTCACAAGAAAAAATGACCTTGTTATCTGAACAGTCTCTCTCTCAACTTCTGTTTTTTGGCGATTTACGTTGAATTGACTATCTCTACTACGTTCGTCTCACCTCCTTTTGTCGCCCCTATGTAATTTTTTCTATACTAGAACAACTAGTAGAAGGCCCGTGCGTTGCCACGGGCTTTTAAATATTTTTACCGTGTGCATATATAAACATAATGCATATCAAGTTTTACGTGTAAACATAATTGAAATCCATATCACACAAAATATTCTTCGATACAAAATGTAATTCGATAATGTATACATAGAAAGACACGCGATTCACAAAATAAAGAAAGTGGTACAGAAACATAGTACTCTTTATTGTGCACTATATTACACAAGGTAGATAGCAGCCTACATGACTTTTATGCTTAAAACCAATCATCTCACGAAGCATTTCCATTGTTATTAACCATTAATTAAAGACAACAGATGGAGCATTTTGTTACCTTTAAACAAATATTCCAAGATGCTGCAACCAGAACCTTAATATATTATGGAATTTCCTAACAAATATTACATAGACCCAAATATACAGCACAACATCCAATAAAAAATCATTATAGTACACACCATCTAACTTAAAAGTCTCGCATATGAAAATTTAGACCTCCGATAGAAAACGCTGAATTTCAGCAGGAAATATCAAATACATGCTTCCCTGTCCGATGTATAAATATGTGTAATTCTCAATTGATGCACTTTTGAAATCTTCTAACTCACATAACACCATAATTACAGTGATTGTGCAACATATTTTTTAGAAAGCATGCATAAGCCTTTGAGTATAAACACAACTTTTGGTAGGGAGTCAATAACACCCCTAGGTAGCCAAGCCTTTGAGTATAAACAAAAATGATTTCTCAAGCTTTCTTTTACTTCATGGAGCTGTAATTATTGCTAACAGAAACAAAATAGAAATCACATGATAAAAAAGAAACAACGCAATAGGAGAAAATGAGGCATACTATGTGGCCATGTCGCTGACCTGGCCATCACAACCTCCGAGACCAAGGGGCGAGGAGGTGGCGGGATCAGCTCCAATGAACCTATGACACCAAAATGATTATGTTTGCCGTCCTCGATCGTCGGCATCATCGACTCAGTGGTCGGTCCCCTTGTATCTTCTTCCCCATGGATCAGGATTGATTCGACATAGGATCAGAACAACAGACAAAATCAAAAGTCACAAAGAATTGTAGCCTAGTAATGCTCAGTCAGCTAAATTAAGAAATATCGGTAACACATGCATATCTATTAATGATATTAGTGAACAATGCAAAAAGCAAAGGATTCCATTTGTCGCAATTAGTACACACGACAACTACTTCATAAGTTCATATGACCAATCAGTTAGACCACATGGTTAAATTCATTCATAGATGAACAATAGATGAACAACTAACAAAAGTCGACAAGGATCCTTACAAAAACAATGATTGGTCAGGAATTTGGAAGGAGGGAGGGTCTATTATTAACGCTAGTGAAGGCGCATGTCATGCCAACTCTACAAAGTTAATTCCATTTACAAAAATCACATCGAAAAAGTATTGCGCATTCATGTTCTAGTCTTAATATCCCTTAGGTAATCTTGTTTTCAGCTGAACGACGATCATGTCAAGCTAAACGAAGAGGACGCCAACAGGGCCACATTGTTCCCTGCCCACCACCGCCCACTTCCACACGCCACCATCCATGTTCACCGCCTGGATGCCGGCCCCAGCTCTCAAGCCCCTAGAACCGGTGCGCCCACGGGTCGCCGCGTTGGGTATGTACCCGCTGCCACCGCGTTGGACCTTCTCGTCCTATAATGCAATAGCCATTGCCTTAGTTGTCTACATCAGACATCTGAAATGAAACAAAAGTCAAATGCTACTAATTAGACGTAATACATCAAAATGTCAAACAGAGTCAACACTTTAATTATGCTTCATAGGATAAGAATCAAACATACATAGTTAAACCAAATACTTAACAAAGTGTCAACAACATTTCACAGATTTTTTCAGAATTTTTGAAGCACTAACCTGGCTTGGCTCAATGCCAATGTGGTTCAGCATATCAATGCATAGATGTAGGAATCATCCTTGTACTCTGCACAAACAAGGGAAAAACATGAGCTTTCATGTTTCCGTGTATTATAGTTGAGCAGAAGCGATACATGGACAGTAGTATGAATGTACAACAGTGGGAAAGTTGAGGTTCCCTGGGCTGAATGTCGATGAAAGGTGCCTCCCATTTGCCCTTGTAGTCCAGGTTCCTAATTATCTGACTACACAAATATCCCATGTCAGAAGTTGCAATGCCAATGCACACTGTTGTTTGTCTACAATTTGACTATCTAATCTTACTCTAGCAGAAGTACCTTTTGCATCCATGGTCTCTTGCACCGGGGTACGTACCAAACTCCTAACTTCTTACAACTGATGATATTGTTAGGCGATGGAATTTGGAGTAACTTCTTGCTGACAAATGATGATATTGTTGGGCATTGAATTAATTGAACCACCCAAACTACTTTCAATCCTTTCTCGAAAGACAAATCAAGGAGACCACGAGATAGAAAAAGAGAGAAACTTACCATTAAGATAGAGGACAAGTCAGGCAGTCTTGCACATGGTGTTGGTAGGCAGCACCGCCGTTGTCGGGACAGTCCGCGCCCCAAATCCATATCCTCCATTTTTTGCAAGATTCTGTACACCACATCTTTCTTACTAAAGTGGGAGAAACCATAAATCGACTATCAATCATCATTAAGTGTAGAATATGGTCATTAAAATTCATTAAAATCATTGCACATCGCTTGCTTGATTCTCCTTTATTAAATCAGCATTCATCACGGTGCCTTCTAAAGACAAGGCATGACAGAAACACAAAGCACAGCCCAAGCACATTGGTTTATGTACCATACTCATTGTAAAAAATTAGAAGCTTCTGTAAGATGTGACACTGTTTACATGTTTGGAGTGAATTGCATCCTCATACAAAGGATAGAAGAACTGAATGCTTATGTACTTATAAAATACAAAAGTGAAAAGGGTAATTAAATCATGTTGGGTTAAAAACCTTACGTTCCCATGGTTCTTTCTCAGATCAAAGAACTCAAAATATCAGCAGTGGATATTGGAGCCAGGAGAAGAAACGACATGACCTTCACCCACATCCTTAATGGCCAGCCTCATCTCCATGCCCAGGACGATCTGAAGCCTCCCTCAATAATTCGACACCTGCATGATGACCGATCGTCAGATCACAACACTCGGCTTGGGCAACGAATTCGAGGGATTTCTAGACCAAGCGTTGAGAGTACCTAGGGGTCACCTTGGTTTTTGTACACGACAAAGAGGAGTGCGGGAGGCGAGCCCCAACCCATCGAGACCATGATGCCTTGAGAGAAAGCTAGGGGAGGCGATGGTGAAGCACGACATCATGGCGCACGTGCCCTACGTCTCAACGCTATAGTTGAGCATCGCCATGTAGCCGCACAACAGCTTGCACTCCATGAGTTACATACTATTTTCGCTCACACGACGAACGCCATCCGCCCGTCATTGAGACCCATCCTCTCAACCCTGCTGCTCCACGATCACGTGACGCCGTGTTAGTTAATGCAGAAACATAGGAGGCGGGCATCGTAAGGTAAAAAGTCCGGTTTGGACGGGATGAAAGACGAACCAAAATAAAGCAAAATTGGACAGGGAAGGGGGTGGATGAGGAGGCGAACATACAACGAGGTCGGGGTGGCTGTGGCCGAAGCATCAGGCTCGGCCTCCTCGCCGACGATCAGATCCGCCGTCAGAGATGATGAGGTCATCAGCCCCGTGACCTGGATCCCGCCAACAGGGTGATGCAGAGGAGAGGTGCGGCGGCGTCCTACGGGTGAGGACAGCGGGGGAGGTGAGGGAGCAGCTGAGCGCGGTGGTGCGACTGCGTCCCTCGGGAAGACAAACGGCGAGCGGCCCGAGGCGGGAGGCGGCGAGGGGAAGAGAAGAGTCGTGCGGTGCGGGGTGAAAGCCCGACTCGCTCGGTTTGTAGCAGGGTACTGCTATAATCGAAACATTTCCTTTGATGTAAATTGACTACGTATGGAAAGATTAATCAGTGATTGACCGACTTATGGTAAGTTAATTAATTTGGATTTGATTTTTAAATATTGATTAGAGATTAACCGTGATTGATTCTCTCCCATAAAGACATTACTAAATAATTTGTGTCCACATAGAAAGTTATGACTCGTTTGGCTTTCGGTACATGGGATGGTGGAAGGAAAGACGAAAATAAACCGGACGAAAATAAACCAGACGAATAATAATAGTGGACGCAATCCTAGCAACTGCTCCATTAAGAGTAGAGATAATGCCTCAGGATGAGGAGGTCACGATTAGGGTATGGCAAGAAGAACTTTTTTGGGAAGCTTTGATTCTGGTGATAATTACCATATTCGAAATTTCCTTAGTTATAGCCTTGCCATACATGGATTGATTTATTACTATAATTATCATATTTGAGATTTCTAAGTTTATAGCCTTACCATACGTGGATTAATTGTGATTGATTACCATAAATACGTTGGGTATTGTCGGCCAGACGAGAAAGAGAAAAACCGGTGGGAGGGGGGTGGTGGGAGGTGGGACGAAAGAAAACCGGTTGGAAAAAAACCGGTTGAAAATAAACCGGTTGAAAGTGGGGGGGACTATTCAACCAATTCATCCATTAGGAGTAGATTCTCTCCCATAAAGACATTACTAAATAATTTGTGTCCACATGGAAAGTTCTGACTCGTTTGGCTTTCGGTACATGGGATGGTGGAAGGAAAGACAAAAATAAACCGGACGAAAATAAACCAGACGAATAATAACAATGGACGCAATCCTAGCAACTGCTCCATTAAGAGTAGAGATAATGCCTCAGGATGAGGAGGTCACGATTAGGGTATGGCAAGAAGAACTTTTTTGGAAAGCTTTGATTCTGGTGATAATTACCATATTCGAAATTTCCTTAGTTATAGCCTTGCCATACATGGATTGATTTATTACTATAATTATCATATTTGAGATTTCTAAGTTTATAGCCTTACCATACATGGATTAATTGTGATTGATTACCATAAATACGTTGGCTATTGTCGGCCAGACGAGAAAGAGAAAAACCGGTGGGAGGGGGGTGGTGGGAGGTGGTACGAAAGAAAACCGGTTGAAAAAAACCCGGTTGAAAATAAACCGGTTGAAAGTGGGGGGGACTATTCAACCAATTCGTCCATTAGGAGTAGAGAAATAATTTGTGTCCACATGGAAAGTTCTGACTCGTTTGGCTTTCGGTACATGGGATGGTGGAAGGAAAGACGAAAATAAACCGGACGAAAATAAACCAGACGAATAATAACAGTGGACGCAATCCTGGCAACTGCTCCATTAAGAGTAGAGATAATGCCTCAGGATGAGGAGGTCACGATTAGGGTATGGCAAGAAGAACTTTTTTGGAAAGCTTTGATTCTGGTGATAATTACCATATTCGAAATTTCCTTAGTTATAGCCTGCCATACATGGATTGATTTATTACTATAATTATCATATTTGAGATTTCTAAGTTTATAGCCTTACCATACGTGGATTAATTGTGATTGATTACCATAAATACGTTGGGTATTGTCGGCCAGACGAGAAAGAGAAAAACCGGTGGGAGGGGGGTGGTGGGAGGTGGGACGAAAGAAAACCGGTTGAAAAAAACCCGGTTGAAAATAAACTGGTTGAAAGTGGGGGGGGCTATTCAACCAATTCGTCCATTAGGAGTAGAGATGCACGTGCGTTACAACGGAATATAAATATTCTAGTACATTAGATTGTGATTTACATGTCAATTGTGTAAATAAATGTTCATCAAATTCTGACCGTGAATTACCTTATATTTTGATTATAAGTCTGGTAAGTAAATTAAGGTGAAACTGGTTCAGAAGGTAAGTAAATTAAGGTGATTGATTATCATGTACATGGAAGGTTGAACGAATAGGCTGTGGGAAAAAAGTGAAATGGAAACCTTACGTTATTTTTAAGTAAGTAGAGATTGACTCAATCAAATCAAATCAAAATCTTACAACCTCAACTAAATCAAAAAGTTTCTTACCTTCTTCTACCCATATGAAATAATCAAATTTACCAGAACATCAACTAAATTAAAACTTTCCTTGCCTTCCCCACTCAAACCAAATCAGATCTTATCAAGGCATATCATAGGAGTAAGATTTATGTCGAACATGATTGTTAAACCACTAGAATATGTATGCAGCCCTTGCAATGCATGAGTAATTAGCTAGTAACATAGTAAAATTCCTCAAAGGCTAGGTTTTCTTGACAACCAAGAGCAAGTATTTAATCTTACCCCTTTTTCCAGTGCTCCGGCGGGCTTACGCCGGCCCGAACCATTTTCATTTTAAATAAAAGTGAGATAGAACACATCGGGTACGACAGATGGTACCCAACACAACACACGCAAGAATAATTAGGAGTGAGTCGCGACAAACAGCCTACACCGAGAACTACACGTTGTAACTACGGGACAAATATTCTATGCACAATTACTGTAATTTATCGAACTTTTTATTATGCATACAAAAATAAATTTTAGCTATAAATTAAATCAATCCTTATTGTCATTTTATTTCGTAAGCGAATAAGACGTGGGTTAGTTGAGGTGGTTTTCAAGGTAAGTTTGTCAGACAAAATCAACAAATCTAAAAACTGCATGAGCAAGTTGAGGCAAAAAGAGAGCGGATGAAAGAAAGAAACGCAAGATAGAGCCATGTATACATTTTTTAGTAAAAAGATATTCAAGATATTTTATTGTCGTATAAAAACACAAGAGGTTTTCAATAGGCTACGATCCTCTAAACATATTCAAACAAGTTCACAATCGATCTAGATGCAAAACTCAAATAAGGCCCTAATGGATCCAGATTCAAAAATCAATTGTTTTTTTTTAAGAAAATGGCCTCGGTTTAGAGGAATCTTGTAGGAATTTCATAGGATAGGATTTCTATAGAAAAAATTCCTTTAGAGCCTTTGGTTTGTAGGAATGGAATCCTATTCTTGTGGAGGAATTCTTCCTATCCTCCACATTTCATAGAAAAATAAACATTAGCCTAGACTTAATGGAAAAAATTCTATGATGTGAATCAAAGAGCATCTTTTTTCCTATTCCTACTCATAGGATTTGATATACATGTCATCTCATTTTCTATGACTTTCCTATTCCTATGATTTTCCTACTTTATGAACTGAAAGAGGCCTGAATTGCCTGATGTACCACAATATACAAGTAGAAAAAGTAACTCACCAAGAAAATCCTTTGGACAGTACAACACAGGAAGAGGAAAACCTTGAATATGTTTAGATGCTCAAGATACTTACGTGTGCTTGTGGATTCACAAGTCGAGTTACTTTTCTCCTGCCACCTATCCACTTCCGCGGTGGTTTCTTGGATCAGATCAAGCGATCTTGATGTTGGATGCTTTTTGGAAATTGATGAGGTCTCTTAATTTGTCAATAACTTCTGTTGGAAGTTCCTTCAACTTCAGAAGCTTTTGCCCTGCCCTTGATGACAGTGCCAAACCCTAGCAACTGGGGATCTGCAATCTAATAAGGTGTTAGTACAATGAAGCCCTTCATCACATATTTATATGCCAAGAGAATATCCCTGAATCTTTAGGCATTGGTCCAAAACAGGGCCATGTACATATTTTGAAGGAAGGAAATATGTCCAGGAACATATACTGGGCCAGGTACCCAGTTTTCTTCTTCTTTTGAGACAAAGGTACCCAGGTAGAAGTCCTACTCCAACACGTGATTACCAAAAAAAAAATCCTTCGGTCAAAACAATAGCCTGACCAACAGAGTCCTTGTAGGATAAGCCTTTCTTGTTTGATATTCCAAATATCCATGCCTAGTATAACTCTAACTTATGGTACCTAGGCCTACGTGAGATGGCTCACCATATACAACAAGAGATTAGAACGTAATATAACAGAGATTTAAAAAAATCAAAGATATATATTTGCTCAAAAGAAAAAGAAACACGGAGATTAGAATAGATAACAATTTTGAAAAACCTCACGCGGCAAGGCATTCAATCGATTCTCTACGTACTCGGAAACGAACCGGAAGGTAGAAAAAATCTGACTCATATATGGAGGATACCAAATTCCAAATCGAACGTGATCGACAAAATTAGAGAAACCAGAAACGAACAGGTTAGCTATTAAAAAGCACTATTCTAAAAAAAGCTATATTTTTTAGAGAAAAACGTTGCTATTTTATTCATTATTCATAGTCTCCTCTATGGAGTTCTTCGAGCTAACACAATCCGGAGCCACATGAAACGAAGTTTTACATAAGACTTACAACAACCTTCCCTAGCAAGGATATGCGCTACCTTATTTGCGGAACGACGCACCCATACCACCCTAGAATCTTGAAACTGGGCTAGTAGTTCCTTAATCTCTTGGACAACTTGTCCGTTCGTTGATAAGTCCCGTTGTTGGCTGGTGATCTTACCCACAGCAATATGCGAGTCCATCTTCACCATTACCTTTTGGGCGTTAACTTTCTGTGCTAGAAGAACACCTCGACGACAAGCAAATAGCTCCGTAGTCTTTGGATCGGCAGCAGCTAGGAAAAATGGCATGCTCCTGCCACAAACATGACATGGTAGTCTCGAAGAACAGCTCCACCTCCTCCTGATCCGCCCCGCTTAGCCACTGCCCCGTCCGTATTGACCTTTGTCCAGCCCTTCTCCGGTTTCCTCCAGGATTCCAAGGTCCGGTGCACAGGTGAGTTTGTTGGAGACTCTCTGATCGCTCTCCACTCTTCACCAAGGCGAACAACTCTCTCGGAGATCGAGCCCGAATCCTCAATCCGGCTGCTCTCCCACGCACTGTTGCGCGCAAGCCACAACTCATACCACGCCTTCATAACAGTTTGTTTCTCCTCATCTACTGCACACACAAACCAGTACAGTACCCACGATCGCATGTTGTCCACCGAATCTATGTGTTTAGGTAGCTATGGCAATGGGACCCTTTATTTCTTTACTGAGCAGTCTCCAGAATTGAACCGAATGGGGCAATGCCACACCCTGTGGACAATGGTCTCCTCTCTCGCACATGCGATACAAAAAACTCCGGGATTAGAAAGCACCAAACTCCAGATTAGGCGTGATCGAGTCTACCTAGTGAAATCGACGTGCTTGCGCCGCAACCTAGTGACACCAAAGTACAATTTACTTCGATGTTGTTTAAGACTGGGACATCGACATTTTAAGGTCTACGTCGATGCTTCTACAAGCTCTTGGGTCTAAATAAGTTTGCTCCGTTGAGGCAGAGGTCCAGAGAAGACAACGAGCGTTGCTCATGACAAACAGCCGGTGCATGCAGAAGGAAAAATACTTCGGTGCCCCATGAATTTGAATGTGTTTCTTACTAGTGCCTTTGTAAAGGTTTGTGCTACTTAATACATCACCTTTTGCCTTTTCTAAAAAAGTGTATATTATTTATAGATATTCTACTAACTTGTATGGTGCGCCGTGGACCACCAGTAGGCCACCATAGAATGAAAAGAGCATCCTTATTCCGGTTTGGAGGGTTGGCTTGCAGCTTTTTGTAATTTCTTTTCTTTCCAGTACATATCATTTTTTAAACTTAATATATTTCTTGATAAGCTAAATTATCTGTAGTTATCGTGAAAAAATACATGACAAGTGTTGTTGCCACCTCATCTAGATTGGTTTAATTCAGATCTAGTCATTGTGTTGCCTTTCTTTTTGTCCATTGGTATCCTCAGGATTGGGTCGCAGCTCGATCCAACATTCAGTCATGATAATATTGATGTGGACCGAACCCCGTTGGCGAGATCCGGTCTGTTGTTGCGGCCCGATCTTTTACGACACTCCACCTTCAGTAGCAGTAACCTCTCGCCCGCGCACGCGATGTACACGAAGTAGAGGGTTTGAACCTTGCGGCTCAGCAAGAGAGAAACAATCTGTACGACGGCACCTCACGCGTAAAACAATTTTCTTGCAGAAATCGCAACAAAGAGGTTTTCTAAAGTTACCTCAAAAACTTGATATGGGTTTCTACCCTCGAAAACACATCTCTATTTCATATAAAAATAACCTCTCCTTTTACATTGATCATACTATGACTATATATACTAGTATACCTGCGAACTCAAACTTGCCTAAGAAGTTGACCGAACAAACTTTCTTTCTATCTCTAACTCTCGATCAAAATAACCAAGGAAAGTAAAACTGATCACGTGCTTTATTTTAGCAGGTAATCATTACAAAATAAATACCTAAAATAACTAAAC
The DNA here is from genome assembly GCF_018294505.1 of Triticum aestivum. Lineage (NCBI taxonomy): Eukaryota > Viridiplantae > Streptophyta > Magnoliopsida > Poales > Poaceae > Triticum > Triticum aestivum. The sequence continues at coordinate 574,889,214 of NC_057800.1, forward strand.
ACAATTTATTTGGTGGCCCCCGACCTATATCTCTTAAGGAAAGCAACTGCCATCATTTAAATCTGTTGACGTAGGCTTGTTGCTCCGGCGGTCTTGACTGTGAGAAATAGTAGTAGGTTAGGATTCTTTGATTAGTCCCAATAAAAAATATGTCTTGTGCATCTATAGCTGGACCATGTTTTGTACGTGACAACCAGAAGAAACAACCAAATTCCTACACACCTTGATCAAACATACATACAGCTTCTTGCGTACAAATACTGACCAAAACTTTGTCCACTCCATTATCTTCACTCAACTGACAATAATTAGGAGCGTAAGTATGCCGCCTTGTTAATTTCCCGACATCACTAGCATCACCCATGTGTGTATCATCCTCTCCTCCTTGAAACGAAACCGTCCTCGGTTTCAAGTCAATCTCTTCAACAATAGCAGACTGAGCAATGACCGATTTTTTTTCAGGAGCTTCAACTTTCTTCTTCTTTACTTCTGATGCAGCATGAGCAATATCACGCTTCTGACGGTCCACCTTATACTGATCAAAAGTGTACGTGTCAACTGGTACGTATTGTCCTCCATGAACAAAAGAAAATTCTCCAACTGAATGATATGTTAACCGTCTTTTATCTGTCCATGGTTTTCCTAACAGTATCGAACATGTATGCATGTGCATAGGAAGCACATCACACATAACCATATCACCATATCCGCATAAAGTAAACCGCACCTCGACGCGATGCATAATCTTGACAAACTTATCCTTCCACCAAAGCTCATACGGTTCTGGATGTTCAATCAACGACAGGTTCAAAGCATCAACCATAGTCCGACTCACTAAATTCATCCCAGAATAGCAATTCATTAAAGTTGCACAGCTCGCCGGCCCTACACGCACACGCATAAAGCATTGGTACCACGGCAAGGCACACAATGGATCCTTCTCCACCGACATCATCATTTGCGAGCTACAATCTTTCCTCATGATGAACAAGTTTAATAATAACTCAAAGAAAAATATTGTATCGTGAATAACCTTTGCTCTGATACCACTTGATGTGGACCGAACCCCGTTGGTGAGATCCGGTCTGTTGTTGCGGTCTGATCTTTCACGACACTCCACCTTCAGTAGCAGTAACCTTCTCGCCCGTGCACGCGATGTACACGAAGTAGAGGGTTTGAACCTTGCGGCTCAGCAAGAGAGAAACAATCTGTACGACGGCACCTCACGCGCAAAACAATTTCCTTGCAGAAATCGCAACAAAGAGGTTTTCTAAAGTTACCTCAAAAACTTGATACGGGTTTCTACCCTCGAAAACACATCTCTATTTCATACAAAAATAACCTCTCCTTTTACATTGATCGTACTATGACTATATATACTAGTATACCTGCGAACTCAAACTTGCCTAAGAAGTTGACCGAACAAACTTTCTTTCTATCTCTAACTCTCGATCAAAATAACCAAAGAAAGTAAAACTGATCACGTGCTTTATTTTAGCAGGTAATCATTACAAAATAAATACCTAAAATAACTAAACACAATTTATTTGGTGGCCCCCAACCTATATCTCTCAAGGAAAGCAACTGCCACCATTTAAATCTGTTGACGTACGCTTGTTGCTCCGGCGGTCTTGACTGTGAGAAATAGTAGTAGGTTAGGATTCTTTGATTAGTCCCAATAAAAAATATCTCTTGTGCATCTATAGCTGGACCATGTTTTGTACGTGACAACCAGAAGAAACAACCAAATTCCTGCACACCTTGATCAAACATACATGCAGCTTCTTGCGTACAAATACTGACCAAAACTTTGTCCACTCCATTATCTTCACTCAACTGACAATAATTAGGAGCGTAAGTATGCCGCCTTGTTAATTTCCCGACATCACTAGCATCACCCATGTGTGTATCAAACATTGTGTTGGCATCTATTATCGTCGTTCGCCACCGTTAGGTGCAATGTAAACAAGGTGTTGAACTAACAGTGTTTAGACAGTGATAGGAAAGACCTATAGTCAAACAAAACGAGAAAAATATTGATGAGGAGGACGAGGGAGGAAGGGTGTTTTTGAAGGTGGAGCATATTGTCTAGCAGAAGCAACCGTGGTGTGTTGGTTTTGATGAAGCCAAGACAATGAGTCCTCAATATGGATTTCAGTGGAAAGCAATCAACATAATGTCAAGACATAAAACCCACGGGTAGGTGAAATAAGAATCTGCGGTATAATACTAGAAGCGTCCATGTACCAACGTATTTTATGGTAAATTATTGTAATCCAAACAATACATACAATTGGAATCTCAAGATCCTCGAATTGATAAACATCACAAGTATAAAATTCCGCCAAAACACATTGTAATGCTTTACCTTTGTATCCGGGCCGCAATCCACGCTCTTACTCCAAGGTGATGCAGAGACCGAAGTAACCAAATTCAGCGCCTCTTTGATTCTGCATATTTAAAACACAAAAAATAGGAATTGCATGAACACATGTATGTGCAAAGCAAAAACATAATATTCACAAGAGGATGGAATGGATGGATATATTCGTATGAAATCCGGTGCAAATGAATCATAAGTAAAGAAAACCCATATAGATTGTAATCATACGGATCAAACAACCTTCGTTGGGAAATTTTCGAGGATTAAAATCCTCTACAATTCCTAGTCCCTTTGAATCTATGAGGCCCTTAGATCTAGATCTATTGGTATTCTAGACCCGAGATTTAGGGTGGACAACAATCACAAGCGGGGGGTGGATCAAGGAGGCGGCCATGTGCATGGCTAGTGAGTTAGGCGTCGGGCAGCAGGAAGTGAATCTTATATTAATGATTTGGCGAAGATAAGAAAAGATGTTATGAGACGACGTCAGTGTTGAATTTGAAAGAAAGATAAGAGCCAAGTGTGACAAGAACGCCTTCAAAGTCGTGTGGATGACTATGATATCCCATCTTTCAGATCTAGTCTAGCTGGCACTTGCCATAAATTTAGATGATATTCTACCTTTGTTCCTTTTTTCTTTTGTAAGAGAGTCTGAGCGTTTCTTTTTTCTATTTTCCGGTCAAGCAATTTTTTTGTGAGGAAACAATCAAGCGGACTATATAAGGAAGGAAAAGGTGTTGGATACTTACATGTAAGGGCGGCGATGAGGAAAATGTTATTCGACGCTTCGCGTGCCATATATTAGTCATTTGGTAGAAAATGCACACATGAGATTGCACATCTTTGACCGGCCCATATAACTGTTGGAAATATGCCCTAGAGGCAATAATAAAAGCATTATTATTATATTTCCTTGTTCATGATAATTGTCTTTTTTCATACTATAAGTGTATTATCCGGAAATCGTAATACATGTGTGAATAACAGACACCAACATGTCCCTAGTAAGCCTCTAGTTGATTAGCTCGTTGATCAACAGATAGTCATGGTTTCCTGACTATGGACATTGGATGTCATTGATAACGGGATCACATCATTAGGAGAATGATATGATGGACAAGACCCAATCCTAAACATAGCACAAGATCGTTTAGTTCGTTTGCTAGAGTTTTCCAATGTCAAGTATCCTTTCCTTAGACCATGAGATCGTGTAACTCCCGGATACCGTAGGAGTGCTTTGGGTATACCAAACGTCACAGCGTAACTGGGTGACTATAAAGGTATACTACGGGTATCTCCGAAAGTGTCTGTTGGGTTGACACGGATCAAGACTGGGATTTGTCACTCCGTATGACGGAGAGGTATCACTGGGCCCACTCGGTAATGCATCATCATAATGAGCTCAAAGTGACCAAGTGTCTGCTCACGGGATCATGCATTACGATATGAGTAAAGTGACTTGCCTGTAACGAGATTGAACAAGGTATTGGGATACCGACGATCGAATCTCGGGCAAGTAACATACCGATTGACAAAGAGAATTGCATACGGGGTTGCTTGAATCCTCGATATCGTGGTTCATCCGATGAGATCATCGTGGAGTATGTGGGAGCCAACATGGGTATCCAGATCTCGTTGTTGGTTATTGACCAGAGAGTCATCTCGGTCATGTCTGCTTGTCTCCCGAACCCGTAGGGTCTACACACTTAAGGTTCGATGACGCTAGGGTTGTGAAGATAAGTATATGCAGTAACCCGAATGTTGTTCGGAGTCCCGGATGAGATCCCGGACGTCACGAGGAGTTCGGAATAGTCCGGAGGTGAAGAATTATATATAGGAAGTGGTGTTTCGGCCATCGGGACAAGTTTCGGGGTCACCGGTATTGTACCGGGACCACCGGAAGGGTCCTGGGGGTCCACCGGGTGGGGCCACCCATCCCGGAGGGCCCCATGGGCCAAAGTGGGAAGGGGAACCAGCCCATAGTGGGCTGGTGCGCCTCCCTAGGCCCACCCCATGCGCCTAGGGTTGAAACCCTAGGGGTGGGGGGGCGCCCCACCTTGGCTTGGGGGCCACTCCAGCCCTTGGCCGCCGCCCCCCCTTGGGAGATCCAATCTCCAAGGGGCCGGCGCCCCCCCCCCTAGGGGACTATATAAAGGGAGGGGGAGGGGGGCAGCCGCAACCCTGCATCCCTGGCGCCTCCCTCTCCCCTGCTACACCTCTCTTCCTCGTAGTACACGGCAAAGCCCTGCTACTGTGACGCCCTGCATCCACCACCACGCCGTCGTGCTGCTGGATCTTCATCAACCTCTCCTTCCCCCTTGCTAGATCAAGAAGGAGGAGACGTCATCCGCTCCGTACGTGTGTTGAACGCGGAGGTGCCGTCCGTTCGGCGCTTGGTCATCGGTGATTTGGATCACGTCGTGTACGACTACCTCATCCCCGTTCTTTGAACGCTTCCGCTCACGATCTACAAAGGTATGTAGATGCAATCTGAATACTCGTTGCTAGATGAACTCATAGATGGATCTTAGTGAAACCGTAGGAAAATTTTCTTTTCTGCAACGTTCCCCAACAGTGGCATCATGAGCTAGGTCTATGCGTAGTTCTCTTGCGCGAGTAGAACACAATTTGTTGTGGGCGTAGATTTGTCAACTTTCTTGCCGCTACTAGTCTTATCTTGCTTCAGCGGTATTGTGGGATGAAGCGGCCCGAACCAACCTTACACGTACACTTACGTGAGACCGGTTCCACCGACTAACATGCACTAGTTGCATAAGGTGGCTGGCGGGTGTCTGTCTTTCCCATTTTAGTTGGAGCGGATTCGATGAAAAGGGTCCTTATGAAGGGTAAATAGAAGTTGACAAATCACGTTGTGGCTTTCACGTAGGTAAGAAAATGTTCTTGCTAGAACCATATTTCAGCCACGTAAAACTTGCAACAACAATTAGAGGACGTCTAACTTGTTTTTGCAGCAAGTGCTTTGTGATATGATATGGCCAAAGTTGTGATGAATGATGAATGATCTATATGTGATTATGAGATGTTCATGCTATTGTAATAGGAATCACGACTTGCATGTCGATGAGTATGACAATCGGCAGGAGCCATAGGAGTTGTCTTTATTTTTATATGACCTGCGTGTCATTGAGAAACGCCATGTAAATTACTTTGCTTTATTGCTAAACGCGTTAGCCACAGAAGTAGAAGTAATAGTTGGCGAGCAACTTCATGGAGACACGATGATGGAGATCATGGTGTCAAGCCGGTGACAAGATGATCATGGAGCCCCAAGATGGAGATCAAAGGAGCTATGTGATATTGGCCATATCATGTCACTATTATTATTTGATTGCATGCGATGTTTATCATGTTTTGTATCTTGTTTACTTAGAACGGCGATAGTAAATAAGATGATCCCTCATAATAATTTCAAGAAAGTGTTCCCCCTAACTGTGCACCGTTGCGACAGTTCGTTGTTTCGAAGCACCACGTGATGATCGGGTGTGATAGATTCTAACGTTCACATACAACGGGTGTAAGACAGATTTACACATGCAAACACTTAGGTTGACTTGACGAGCCTAGCATGTACAGACATGGCCTCGGAACACAGAAGATCGAAAGGTCGAGCATGAGTCGTATAGAAAATACGATCAACATGAAGATGTTCACCGATGTTGGCTAGTCCGTCTCACGTGATGATCGGACACGGCCTAGTTGACTCGGATCATGTTATACTTAGATGACTAGAAGAGGGATGTCTATCTAAGTGGGAGTTCATTGAATAATTTGATTAGATGAACTTAATTATCATGAACTTAGTCTAAAATCTTTGCAAACATGTCTTGTAGATCAAATGGCCAACGTTGTCCTCAACTTCAACGCGTTCCTAGAGAAAACCAAGCTGAAAGACGATGGCAGCAACTATACGGACTGGGTCCGAAACCTGAGGATCATCCTCATAGCTGCCAAGAAAGAATATGTCCTACTAGCACCGCTAGGTGATCCACCCGTCCCACAGAACCAAGACATTATGAACGCTTGGCAGACATGTGCTGATGACTACTCCCTCGTTCAGTGCGGCATGCTTTACAGCTTAGAGCCGGGGCTCCAAAAACGTTTTGAGAGACATGGAGCATATGAGATGTTCAAAGAGCTGAAAATGGTTTTCCAAGCTCATGCCCGGGTCGAGAGATATGAAGTCTCCGACAAATTCTTCAGCTGTAAGATGGAGGAAAATAGTTCAGTCAGTGAGCACATACTCACTATGTCTGGGTTGCATAACCGCTTGACTCAGCTGGGAGTTAATCTCCCGGATGACGCGGTCATTGACAGAATCCTCCAGTCGCTTCCACCAAGCTACAAGAGCTTCGTGATGAACTTCAATATGCAAGGGATGGAAAAGACCATTCCTGAAGTATTTTCAATGCTGAAATCAGCAGAGGTAGAAGTCAAGAAAGAACATCAAGTGTTGATGGTGAATAAAACCACTAAGTTCAAGAAGGGTAAGGGTAAAAAGAACTTCAAGAAGGACGGCAAGGAAGTTGCCGCGCCCGGCAAGCAAGCTGTTGGGAAGAAGCGAAAGAATGGACCCAAACCCGAGATTGAGTGCTTTTATTGCAAGGGAAGTGGTCACTGGAAGCGGAACTGCCCCAAGTACTTAGCAGACAAGAAGGCCGGCAAAACGAAAGGTATATGTGATATACATGTAATTGATGTGTACCTTACCAGTACTCGTAGTAGCTCTTGGGTATTTGATACCGGTGCAGTTGCTCACATTTGTAACTCAAAGCAGGAGCTGCGGAATAAGCGGAGACTGGAGAAGGACGAGGTGACAATGCTCGTCGGGAATGGTTCCAAGGTCGATGTGATCGCCATCGGCACGCTGCCTCTTCATTTACCTACGGGATTAGTTTTAAACCTCAATAATTGTTATTTAGTGCCAGTTTTGAGCATGAACATTGTATCAGGATCTCGTTTAATTCGAAATGGCTACTCATTTAAATCCGAGAATAATGGTTGTTCTATTTATATGAGAGATATGTTTTATGGTCATGCTCCTATGGTGAATGGTTTATTCTTAATGAATCTCGAGCGTAATGCTACACATGCTCATAGTGTGAATACCAAAAGATGTAAGGTTGATAATGATAGTACCACATACTTGTGGCACTGCCGCCTTGGTCACATAGGTGTCAAACGCATGAAGAAGCTCCATGCAGATAGACTTTTAGAGTCTCTTGATTATGAATCATTTGACACGTGCGAACCATGCCTCATGGGTAAAATGACCAAGACTCCGTTCTCAGGAACAATGGAGAGAGCAACCAACTTATTGGAAATCATACATACTGATGTGTGCGGTCCAATGAGTGTTGAGGCTCGCGGTGGCTATCGTTATGTTCTCACCCTCACTGATGACTTGAGTAGATATGGGTATATCTACTTAATGAAACACAAGTCTAAAACTTTTGAAAAGTTCAAGGAATTTCAGAGTGAGGTTGAGAATCAACGTGATAGGAAAATCAAGTTTCTACGATCAGATCGTGGAGGAGAATACTTGAGTCACAAATTTGGCACACACTTAAGAAAATGTGGAATAGTTTCACAACTCACGCCGCCTGGAACACCTCAGCGTAATGGTGTGTCCGAACATCGTAATCGCACTCTATTAGATATGGTGCGATCTATGATGTCTCTTACTGATTTACCGCTATCTTTTTGGGGCTATGCTTTAGAGACTGCCGCATTCACTTTAAATAGGACTCCATCAAAATCCATTGAGACGACACCGTATGAATTGTGGTTTGGGAAGAAACCTAAGCTGTCGTTTCTAAAAGTTTGGGGATGCGATGCTTATGTCAAGAAACTTCAACCTGGAAAGCTCGAACCCAAGTCGGAAAAATGCGTCTTCATAGGATACCCTAAAGAAACTATTGGGTATACCTTCTACCTCAAATCCGAAGGCAAGATCTTTGTTGCCAAGAATGGATCCTTTCTAGAGAAAGAGTTTCTCTCGAAAGAAGTAAGTGGGAGGAAAGTAGAACTTGATGAAGTATTACCTCTTGAACCGGAAAATGGCGCAACTCAAGAAAATGTTCCTGAGGTGCCTGCACCGACTAGAGAGGAAGTTAATGATAATGATCAAGATACTTCTGATCAAGCTCCTACTGAAATTCGAAGGTCCACAAGGACACGTTCCGCACCAGAGTGGTACGGCAACCCCGTCTTAGAAATTATGTTGTTAGACAACGGTGAACCTTCGAACTATGAAGAAGCGATGGCGGGCCCGGATTCCGACAAATGGCTAGAAGCCATGAAATCCGAGATAGGATCCATGTATGAAAACGAAGTATGGACTTTGACTGACTTGCCCGATGATCGGCGAGCCGTAGAAAATAAATGGATCTTTAAGAAGAAGACAGACGCGGATGGTAATGTGACCATCTATAAAGCTCGGCTTGTCGCTAAGGGTTATCGACAAGTTCAAGGGGTTGACTACGATGAGACTTTCTCACCGGTAGCGAAGCTAAAGTCTGTCCGAATCATGTTAGCAATTGCCGCATTCTACGATTATGAGATATGGCGAATGGACGTCAAAATGGCATTCCTTAATGGTTTCCTTAAGGAAGAATTGTATATGATGCAGCCGGAAGGTTTTGTCGATCCTAAGAATGCTGACAAGGTGTGCAAGCTCCAACGCTCGATTTATGGGCTGGTGCAAGCATCTCGGAGTTGGAACATTCGCTTTGATGAGATGATGAAAGCGTTTGGGTTTATGCAGACTTATGGAGAAGCCTGCGTTTACAAGAAAGTGAGTGGGAGCTCTGTAGCATTTCTCATATTATATGTAGATGACATACTTTTGATGGGAAATGATATAGAACTCTTGGACAGCATCAAGGCCTACTTGAATAAGAGTTTTTCAATGAAGGACCTTGGAGAAGCTGCTTATATATTAGGCATCAAGATCTATAGAGATAGATCAAGACGCCTCATAGGTCTTTCACAAAGCACATACCTTGATAAGATATTGAAGAAGTTCAATATGGATCAGTCTAAGAAGGGGTTCTTGCCTGTGTTACAAGGTGTGAAATTGAGCTCTGCTCAATGTCCGACCACGGCAGAAGAAATAGAAGAGATGAGTGTCATCCCCTATGCCTCAGCCATAGGTTCTATTATGTATGCCATGTTGTGTACCAGACCTGATGTAAACCTTGTCGTAAGTTTGGTAGGAAGGTACCAAAGTAATCCCGGCAAGGAACACTGGACAGCGGTCAAGAATATCCTGAAGTACCTGAAAAGGACTAAGGAAATGTTTCTCGTTTATGAAGGTGACGAAGAGCTCGCCGTAAAGGGTTACGTCGACGCTAGCTTCGACACAGATCTGGATGACTCTAAGTCACAAACCGGATACGTGTATATTTTGAATGGTGGGGCAGTAAGCTGGTGCAGTTGCAAGCAGAGCGTCGTGGTGGGATCTACATGTGAAGCGGAGTACATGGCAGCCTCGGAGGCAGCACATGAAGCAATATGGGTGAAGGAGTTCATCACCGACCTAGGAGTCATACCCAATGCGTCGGGGCCAATCAAACTCTTCTATGATAACACTGGAGCTATTGCACTTGCCAAGGAGCCCAGGTTTCACAAGAAGACAAGGCACATCAAGCGTCGCTTCAACTCCATTCCTGAAAATGTTCAAGATGGAGACATAGATATTTGTAAAGTACATACGGACCTGAATTTAGCAGATCCGTTGACTAAACCTCTCCCTAGAGCAAAACATGATCAACACCAGAATTCCATGGGTGTTCGATTCATCACAATGTAACTAGATTATTGACTCTAGTGCAAGTGGGAGACTGTTGGAAATATGCCCTAGAGGCAATAATAAAAGCATTATTATTATACTTCCTTGTTCATGATAATTTTCTTTATTCATGCTATAAGTGTATTATCCGGAAATCGTAATACATGTGTGAATAACAGACACCAACATGTACCTAGTAAACCTCTAGTTGACTAGCTCGTTGATTAACAAATAGTCATGGTTTCCTGACTATGGACATTGGATGTCATTGATAACGGGATCACATCATTAGGAGAATGATGTGATGGACAAGACCCAATCCTAAACATAGCACAAGATCGTTTAGTTCGTTTGCTAGAGTTTTCCAATGTCAAGTATCCTTTCCTTAGACCATGAGATCGTGTAACTCCCGGATACCGTAGGAGTGCTTTGGGTATACCAAACGTCACAACGTAACTGTGTGACTATAAAGGTATACTACGGGTATCTCCGAAAGTGTCTGTTGGGTTGACACGGATCAAGACTGGGATTTGTCACTCCGTATGACGGAGAGGTATCACTGGGCCCACTCGGTAATGCATCATCATAATGAGCTCAAAGTGACCAAGTGTCTGGTCACGGGATCATGCATTACGGTATGAGTAAAGTGACTTGCGTGTAACGAGATTGAACAAGGTATTGGGATACCGACGATCGAATCTCGGGCAAGTAACATACAGATTGACAAAGGGAATTGCATACGGGGTTGCTTGAATCCTCGACATCGTGGTTCATCCGATGAGATCATCGTGGAGCATGTGGGAGCCAACATGGGTATCCAGATCCCGCTGTTGGTTATTGACCGGAGAGTCGTCTCGGTCATGTCTGCTTGTCTCCCGAACCCGTAGGGTCTACACACTTAAGGTTCGATGACACTAGGGTTGTGAAGATAAGTATGTGCAGTAACCCGAATGTTGTTCGGAGTCCCGTATGAGATCCCGGACATCACGAGGAGTTTCGGAATAGTCCGGGGGTGAAGAATTATATATAGGAAGTGCTGTTTCGGCCATCGGGACAAGTTTCGGGGTCACCGGTATTGTACCGGGACCATCGGAAGGGTCCCAGGGGTACACCGGGTGGGGCCACCCATCCCGGAGGGTCCCATGGGCCAAAGTGGGAAGGGGAACCAGCCCATAATGGGCTGGTGCGCCCCCCTAGGCCCACCCCATGCGCCTAGGGTTGAAACCCTAGGGGTGGAGGGGCGCCCCACCTTGGCTTGGGGGCCACTCCAGCCCTTGGCCGCCGCCCCCCTTGGGAGATCCAATCTCCAAGGGGCCGGCGCCCCCCCCTAGGGGACTATATAAAGGGAGGGGGAAGGGGGGCAGCCGCAACCCTGCATCCCTGGCGCCTCCCTCTCCCCTGCTACACCTCTCTTCCTCGTAGTACACGGCGAAGCCCTGCTACTGTGACGCCCTGCATCCACCACCACGCCGTCGTGCTACTGGATCTTCATCAACCTCTCCTCCCCCCTTGCTGGATCAAGAAGGAGGAGACGTCATCCGCTCCGTACGTGTGTTGAACGCGGAGGTGTCGTCCGTTCGACGCTTGGTCATCGGTGATTTGGATCACGTCGTGTACGACTACCTCATCCCCGTTCTTTGAACGCTTCCGCTCACGGTCTACAAAGGTATGTAGATGCAATCTGAATACTCGTTGCTAGATGAACTCATAGATGGATCTTGGTGAAACCGTAGGAAAATTTTGTTTTCTGCAACGTTCCCCAACAATAACGAGGTAACAGTTCATGTTTTTCTGGTCTTGGGAACATTCGAATGTTCCTTCGTCTTTTTTCCTTCCTTTTCTATGTTTTTAATCTACCGGTTTACAGATGCCTTTTCCTTTTTCCCTATTATTTTCCCTTTTTCTTTTTTCATATTTTAGTTTGAGAATATTTTTCAAATGCGCGAATATTAATTGAAATTCATGAATACTTTTATGTTCATATATTAAAAAAACACTAATACTTTTCAGAACCTTGATTACATTAATACCGTGAATATTTTAAAAAATTCTTATATTCTTAAATTCATGAATATTTATTAAAAAATTGTGAACTTTTTTAAACAGTTCATATTTCTGGAAATGCATGAATATTTTTTAAATTTGTGAACATTTATACATATCCAAAATATTTTTTAAAAATCTTAAAAAATTATTGGTTTCACCATTCAAAAGAATGAAATGAGCCGATCGAGCAGACTAGCAGCAAGCGAAACTTTCATGGTTTGAGGACTAGTGGGCGCTTCAGAGGCATCTTTGGCGTCTTAAGCACTAAATAGTGGGAACAACTAAACCGAGGGTAACTCCACCTGCAAAACCAGAAAAAAAATAGGTATAAAATCATTTTTTTCCCATAGTGTGTGCTTCGCACGAGAAAAAATGATTCTTTTTAAAAGACCTAGAATATACCAAACAAAATCCTATTTTAGACACAAACAAACAAGCCAAATCCAAAAAGTAAAAAAAAAACAAGGAACCCCCTCCCAAAAAATGCATGCAGAAAAAAAAAGTGCTCCCATGAATGCGCCCTACATGCGACACATGATGATGGTTGGACGCACCATGCAGCATCAGCCCGTGTGTTGTGTGCCCCGCGCCACACACTGGGAGGCCGATGCAGGGGTACCCGCTAGCTAGTCAGTCCCTATTATACATCATCTTTGTTGAATTCACTAATTTTTTCTTTGAGGGGTAAATCCAAGTTTTATTGATCGAAAATCATGAAATGTGGGATACAATTCATGTCATGGCGTTGGCCAAACCACGTGTGGCGTCCCTGAACTAGAGTAAGCGAAAACTTGGCTAGATTATGTACTTCATAGTTTGCAGCAGATTCTTCAAAAGTAAAAGTGCAAATAGTTTGTCCCTATTTTACATCATCTTGGAGATTTCGCAAAATAGTAAAAAAAGAAGAGCAGAATTTTGCTTTTTTAGCGGTAGTAGAATTTCGCTATTTTTTAAGTGGTAGAATTTTGCTATTCCTTTCGTCTTAAAATTCTTGTCTTAAATTTGTTTAGATATGAATGTATCTAATACTAAAACGTAACTAAATACATTCGTATTTTGACAAATCTAAGACAAAAATTTTAAGACAAAGGGGGTATTTTTTTGAAGAGAATTGTACTAAATATATTTTTTGGTGGTAAAGAGAATTTCGCTAAAAAAATTGAGTAACAAGAGAATTTCGCTAAATAAGAGAGCAACTAGTTAACGAGCGCTCCTTCGGGAGCCTCGCAACGATCAGCGCCACTTGGCACGCTCTCAGCCATTCGCCACATGTTTTGTTTTTATTTTTTCGCACGCGTTTTCGGCTTTTTAAACGGTTTTTTCAACGTTTTGATTTTTCACCGGTCTTCCTTAGCCTTTTGATAATTTTTTTAAAAAAATTTGCGTGAAAACACATGTTCTCTTTTTTTCTCTTTCGTGAGAGTCACGGTTTTGCTTCCGTGAGAGGCACGGTTTTGCTTTCGCGAGAGTCATGGCCGTGCCTCTCGGAAACGAAAAAAAACAAGTTTTCTGTTTTTTTTCCTTTCGCGAGAGTCACGGTTTTGCTTCCGCGAGGGCACGGGTGCTTTCGCGAGAGTTACGGCAGTGCCTCTGGGAAACAAAAAAAACGCGTTTTCTATTATTTTTTCGTTCACGAGAGTCATGGCTTTGCTTCCGCGGGAGGCACGGTTGTGCTTTAGCGAGAGTTACGGTCGTGCCTCTCGTAAACGAAAAAAAACATATTTTCTATTTTTTTTCGCGAGAGTCACGGTTTTGCTTCCGCGAGAGGCACGGGTGTGCTTTCGCGAGAGTCACGGCCGTGCCTCTGGGAAACGATAAAAATACGCATTTTTCTGTTTTTTTTCTTTCGCGAGAGTCAAGGTTTTGCTTCCGTGAGAGGCACGGTTGTGCTTTAGTGAGAGCCACAGTTGTGCCTCTCGGAAACGGAAAAAAACGCGTTTTCTGTTTTTTCTTCCTTTCGTGAGAGTCACGGTTTTGCTTCCGCGAGAGATACGGGAGTGCTTTCGCGAGAGTCACGGTCGTGCCTCTTTCGGAAAGGAAAAAAATCCGTGCTTCCGTTTCAATTTTTTCGTTCGTTTTTTTAGAAAAAAATTTTGTCAAAACTTATTAATATAGGATCTAGTTTTAAAGATCTCGACGCAAGGAATCCAACGATGAAAGCGGTTCGAGATTTGGTGGAGAGATAAAACATTTTGAATAAATAAATCTACGAAAAAAGAAAAAAAAACTCCCAGGTTGTCCTTCTCAACTAGAGATTTCTCTTCGTTCTCAAAGATCAATCGCTTCAAAGAGTAAAAGAATTTCACCATAACCTACGCCTCTCACCGATTGGGACCCTTAGGCCAACTCCACCGTGCGACCCTATCCTATTCGGTCCCGTTTGTTTGGGGTAAAACGGACAAAGGAGGCGGCCCAGCGCGTGACGGCCCGGACCCATCTTGTCCGTTTTGTGTCCGGGCCGACCCATTTCGAGCGCAAACTTGCGCCGGGTTTGGGTCGCGGCGGACACCAAATGGACGCGCGCTCGTCCGCGTCGGGGCGGCGTGACAGGCGGCCACCTACCTCCCACCCACCCACATCAATGCGCACGAGCGGGCGGCCCCACCTGTCATCCGCACGTCGTGCGGTCGCCGTCCTTCTTTAAGTGGGAAGTGTGGACGGGTCGTCATCCACACTGCCCCACGCCACCCCGCGGCCTCCTCGAAACCGACAGCGACGACCACGTCCCAAAACCCTAGCCTAGACCTCGCCGGCCGACCGCCCGCAGCCATGGGCCTCTGGAACTACGGCCGCAAAGGCAGGCACGACCGCGAGGCCGGCTCCTCGTAGGAACACCACCGCGGCTCGGTGAAGGAGGAGCCTGCCTCGCCATCGCTACCACGCCGGGCCCCGGCGCCGCCCGCCTTCTCCATCGCGCCCACGTCCGCCGGCGAGCGCGACCGACATTACGTCCGGGCGTCGGTCTGCCGCCGTTATTGGGAGACGAGGACGCCGGTCCCCTGGAGCGACGCCCATCTCCCCAATGACTGGCACCTCTCCGCCGACCGGGTCCCCATCCCGCCGGTCCCGAAGAGCGGCCGTGCGCGCGCCGAGGAGATCGAGCGCCGCCGCCGCCTCCTCCCCGACGACCTTTTCTATGACGCCTGGTACACCCCCGACTCCCCGCTGTGGGACACCTGGTTTCGTGACGAGCACGACACCAGGCGCGCCTCCTTCTTCGCCGGCACTTCGACGGGGTCGCGGCGGCCACGGGAGCGCGCCCAGGAGCGCGGGCGTAGGCGGGTCCGCGGCGTCACGCCCACACCGTCGTCGTCTCCGTCGCCCCCTCCACCTCCTCGCATGACAGACGAGGAGGCCCGTCTCCTGCAGCGTGTCATGGATGACTCAATGTACACGCACGACGAGCGGCAGTGGGACGGCCTGGAGGAGGCCATGGCCCTCTCTGCCGCCGGGGACGTCGCCTTCCCCGTCGAGGAGGAGAGGAGGGACGACCCGCCGGCCGCGTTCCAGCAGCTGCTGGGTCAGGAGTGGGGCTGGTCCTGCACTGCTCCGGAGATGACCGCCGGCGTGGGCGTGAACTGGTGCCCCACTCCGCCGCGGTCATTGGAGCGGGAGGCCTCGCCACGGGAGGAGGTGGTGCAGTGCCATAAGATTTTATTTCTTGAAATATAAGGCCGCACCACCCTGCACAAAGGAAACAAGAGTTTTACAGCAGGTAAGTGGCCACTGTGAGAAATTGAAGATAAATCACAACCTGCTCATTCAACAAGTAAAACCGAATTTGAGGTGAAGTCACTAAACTGAGCATTTGTTTTCCCATTGGACATGTCGGAATTCACAAACATCCAAAAGGAGAAGATAATGTATCGGCCAAATTATCAAAATTAGAAATTCTATGTCAAGCACAACAAATGCACCAATCCATCAACCTAGACAACAATATTAATAAAAAGTTATATTTTTTCAGCGAACAATCCCGAATTTGACCACTATTCTTACTAAGAAACAAGTCAAGTATTCAAGTACATGTTTCTACTTCCTTACCATCAATCCAGGAACTCATTACTCTACAGAGAAGCTCAATTCAGGCAGAACAAACACACGACAACCAGAAATAGCAAGCGAAGCAAAGGAACCGAACCTGGGGCACCCAAGGAGGA
This sequence comes from Triticum aestivum, assembly GCF_018294505.1. NCBI lineage: Eukaryota > Viridiplantae > Streptophyta > Magnoliopsida > Poales > Poaceae > Triticum > Triticum aestivum. Next base: position 574,905,613 of record NC_057800.1, read on the forward strand.
ATTCACCATCTCTGCCGCACGGACCAAACGATACCCGACCAGAATTGAGGAGCAGGAGGACGATATGCTGACCCCATGCGCAGCTCCACGGATCTTGCCCCTCTCCGTCCCCAGGGCGACGGGCTGTGACGGCGAGCACGAGGCCATGGAGGGGATCAATCAACACTTCGTGACGGTGCGTGTGTGGTTCGCAGGTCGACCGTGGGCGCTGGGTGTCAGAAAAGCTCACGTGTGGTTGCGGCAGTGCGCGGCCAGGCGAAGCTCGCGGGGCGACGGTGGCTGCTGCGTGTGTGCGCGTAGTTGCCGTGAGCGGCGACCTGCGGTGTGGCTGCTGCATGCGGTAGCCGGGCGTGGGGCGGCGACACACGGCGGTGCTCGGCCCAATGCTGTCTGAATGGAGTTATTCGTGTGCCGCACAGAAGCAGAGAGAGCAGGACTGGAAAACCTTATCTCTTAGGTCATTTTACATTTTAGCACTTATACTTTCCCTTATTTGTGTTCTATAGCTTACATGTTAGTTTTCACTTTTCAGGCACACTTCTAAATCAAATCATTCCTTTTATGCATTTTTTAATCATATGGACCCGTACAACTTTTTTTGGCATTCCTCTTTGACATATTTTTCTTTCATTCTCGATAGCAATCAACATGGCATTATTTGATCTATTATTTTAATAAATGAAACTTCCCATATGAAAACTTACATGAAACATGCCTAGGAACATCATTATGTAACATCACAAAAGAGTAAAATATACGGGAGGGCAATGAGGGAAAAATTGTGCTTGAATGAAAATTTTTACTTCTACTTTTAACTCGCAGTCGATTGATCAGTTCTGAATCAAATGCATATCATAGTGATGCCTCTTTTATTTGTTCAAAATCGTTGTTGCATGCAGTGTCGCTAAGCACTTGTAGGCCGCATGGAACAATTTGCAAATGCTTTGCCTCATTTCATTGGAGGTACCAATCCGGCGGAAGACTCCACAAGAATGATATAAGCTACGAATGAATGTAATGTGTCTGGTCTTGTTTGAAAAAAAAAAGAGGACAATGTATAATTTCCATCTGGCAAGATGAAGCACTCATGCTGATAATAAATGTATCATTTGCAAATTGTTTCTGTGCATGTCTTGCTTTTTTTTTACTACAAACTCATGCTCATAGAAGTCTTATTTTTTATCGCATGAAATAAGATAATGTATATATACACATAGTACTGTCTATCGTGTCCACGGACAATAAAGAGATCTTCTCCGGAATGTGGTACCGTCTCTTTTCCATCTTAGATGTATGCCGTGTGTAAAATAGTTATGAATGCAAGCTTTTTCTCTTTAATCACCACTTGATGAAAATAGTATGCATACAGAATATTTCAGTACATACAATACCTACGTCTCAACGGGCGCGGCGTGCCGCCGCGCGGGCTTCGCTAGTATATACTATACTATATATAAAGTGGATAAGCTAGGAGCCCTCCCGTGCATTTGCCGTTGTGAATGATGGCTCTCTTGGGCCTCACACGTGTACCCGGTTTTTTACTTTGGTTCACTGCAGGTTCTTCACTGGTTTTTGTGTTTTCGGCCGGTTTTGATTTCTTTTTTCACCGCTTGTTAAGCGGACGATAGATATTTCATTCCATTCTTTTTATGATTCTGTTTTAATTTATTTTAATTTTTTTATTTTGCAAGTTTATTTTTCTTTTTCAACAAATATTCAGAAATTTATAAAATGTTCACACTTTTTAGAATTCGTTTAATTTTTGAAAAATGTTCGTGTTTCCAATTTTGGTTCAGAAATTCCAAAAAAATTGAAAAGTTGTTACCTTCATTTAAAAAAAGTTTGAAAATCAAAGAAGTTCATGATTTCAAATTTTCAAAATGTTCCTATTTTCAATTTTAGGTTTTCCCCTCCTTTTCTCATCCCACTATCTGATGTTCCCCTCCTCCTCCTCCTGCACCACCACCACTACCTCCCAGCTTTGTCTTCCACCTCCTATGTGCAGCCTTCCCCGACTCCTCAATCTAGCCTTCTCTTTCCCTCCTGACTCTCACGCACTACTGCCATCGGAGTGTTTTTAACTGTATGCATGAAACTTTTAAACCGATCATCGGAATGTAGTATATAATAAACCATTGGAAAGCTTATGAATAGGAGCAACCTTTTCATCTGGAGAATCATTACAAATTCGTTACCGTTTGAGAGCAGTTTAAAAAATGGCAAAAACAACATCATTTTTTGCCTTTATTTAAAATATGTAATTGAAGGTCGGACGTCTCACAATATAAATTTTGAACCGTGCAGGGAGGAGGACGTTAACTTATTGAAACAAATCTTTTAGGCTTTTAGTTTTTTATTCTTTTATTCTCATCTGAAATGCATCCCGTGTTGCACTTGAACTGCTCGCTGTTTTTACTTTGAACTTCTGTCACGTATTTTTGTTCATAATTCCTCACGCGTTTCGTCGGAGTTGCACAAATGATATACCACTAGGAAACTGTTGAGAAGACGCAACTTTTTTCTTATACGGTTAAACTTTTCTTTTCGAACAACATACATTAATTTGTTTTAGCCGTTTATTTTAGAATAAGAATAGTATCTACCCTTGGAAGGTTTTTGAGCATGTTGTTTCAAATTTGTAATCGATTGAGAGAATTATTTTTAAACACAAAGAACAACATTTTTTGACAGTTTTTTAAGCGGAGAAAATCCCTTTTTATAAATTTGTATTCAAATGCTTCATTTTTTAGTTTGGCCTTCTTGGGTTTGTAATAAACATTGGACTTCTTCGTCTTTTGAATTTGAACCTCTAGTTTTTTCTAGAAACGGGGAAATCCAATTTATTTTTATAATTTTTGAAATGATCAATTTTGAAAATTGAAACTTCTATGTTTTCTTAGAAATTGGGAAAAACCTTTTTTTACTAATTATTCGACCGTTCTGGGTTTTTATTTGAACTTCTTGTGTTTTTTATTTAGTACCGGGAAAAATACAAGTTTTTCTAGTAAATATCGAACCGATTTTGTTATTTCAATTTTAATTTCTAGGTTTTTTTAGAAACGTTGAAAATCCTTTTTATATGAATTTTTCATTGCTTTGCTTTTTATTTTGTACATCTTGTTTTTTTTTCTTTAGTAGCGGTTACAAATCTGAGTTTTTATTAATCATTGAACCGATCCGTTATTTTAATTTTAACCTCTCGTTTTTTTTAGAAATGGGGATAATTCATTTCTTTTATCAATTTTGAACTAATCGGTTTTTTTAATTTGAACTTCTTGTTTTTTTGATTTAGTATGAAAATAATCTGATTTTTCATAAATTTCGAATTGCTCTTTTTATTGAAAAACTTTCATGTCAGGAATGCCCCTAATTTTTTTATGGCGAACCACCCCTTGTTTGGGTTTTGAACATTTTCATTTGTGTTTTCTAAACTTCCTAATCTTTTAGTACTAAATAAATAGAACTATGTTTTAAAAACAACAAAAAAATAGTTTGTGCAAGTTTCGGATTTTCTCGACGCACAAATCGAGAAAATCCGAAACTTGCACAAACTATTTTTTTTGTTGTTTTTCAAAACATAGTTCTATTTATTTAGTGAGCAAGTTTCTAAATTTTGAAAAGTGAGCGTCTGTCTTGTTTAATTCACCAAGAGATGGACAAATATAAAAGTTGTAAGTTTTTTAAGATAGGCAAACAACCTTTTTGTGAACATGTATAAGGACACAACAATTAATTCATAACACTCTTTTATTTTGCCTTAGCATCAAATGTTTTGATTAACACACACGCGCGCGCGCGCGCACACACACACACACACACAAAACACGAATTCTCAAGAAAAGAAAAAACCCAGAGTGCACACATGTGAGCTGGCAACACACATGCGAACGCACAAGCACCCACACAGTGAGCATACATACACAGGAGACATCACACTTCACACGCACATACGAAATACACTTGTCTTATTACAGTAGTAATTATACTTCATAACGCTCTTTCATGATTTTGACTTTCATCGAACTCTCCTTTTGAACTTCTGATTCTGAATATCTTCATATAATCTCGGGGCCAACAGGTTTGACTGTATGAACATTTAGTTATCTGCACTGTGAACTCTGAAGTATGCTACTCTAGTTCTACAGCAACCTCTGCCATTCGGTTATCTGAACTCTAGCTAAAGCTGTTCAACTTCGTGCCAAATTACAGACGAGCAAGCAATCACTTCGTGTAGCAGTAGCAGGGGGCGAAGCTTCATGACATGGGCTAAGTGGGGATGACGACGGCAGGTGTTGCCGCCTGCAGCAGCCACAAAAAACGGAGCAGTTACACAAACTCCTGGATAGTAAAGTCTTCTGCATTTTTGCGCAAACTTTTTCCTGGTACACATATGTGACCTTCTACCATCTTTTTATTTGAACTTATTTTCAAGAGAAATTTGCTGCCGTTAATTTTCTTCACATATAAAATAAAACAAAAAAAAACTCATTTTAGCAAAAACAGATGGTGGACAGGAAATTTGTTCCCGCGTTATCCACATAGGTACACAAGTAACTGAATTTTCATTTGAGGTAAATTATGCAAATACGAGCACACAAAAAACCACAAAAGCAACATACACTAGACCATTTTCTGTTTAGTAGCTATACTGACGCATTCTTTTTTCCAGTTTTAGATTGTTCAAATCCGCCTACAAGAACAATACATGGACTGAACTGGAGGGATTTGAGTTTCAGAAATGAAAGTTAGTTGCAGCACGCTCCAACTCCATGAACAAAAGAAGAACCAGGGGACAGCTGGTCATGCGTTGGAGGTGCGCATGAGCAGTTGTCATGGAAGCAACAGGAGCTAGGGGAGTGGGTCTGTCATGTGTTAGAGGTGCTGACCGCCGTCGACGGAGACGAACGCGTGCGAGTTGTTGTCAGCCCGTGTTGGTACAGTTAACTGCTGCTAGTCCAATCACTGATCCGTTCGCAGTTCACATCGCGCCCAACCTGCAATAGAACACGAAGAGAATCAGAGTTGCACGAACTTGGAGAAAAGAGGAGCACAGGGGGTAGTGGCTCTCGCCGGCGGCGTCGGGACGTGCACATCAGTGGAGTGGATCGAACGAGCGGCACCTTAGGACGAGGGAGGTGGCGTGCAGATGCAAGGTTTGCTGGGAGATGGGGGATCCCCATCGCGTGCAGGGGCGGAGCCAGGATGAAAACTGAGAGGGGGCAAAGATGCATATGACTCATTTTGCAGAGGTATGTGTGAGAACTAATGGCTAAATCATTTATTGAAACTAGCGACACAACTACACAAGCATACATATAGCGCCTAACAAAAATAATGGCTAAATCATTTATAAAAATTAGCGACACAACTACACAAGCATACATATAGCGCCTAATAGAAAAAACATCATATATTTCTATATAATACGATTTCATCACAGATAATTACGATAAGTTTTAAACTAATTACTGAAGACTCAGTAAATTGAGAAATATCAGGGGGTGTTCGGTTCAGGGACTTTTTAGTCCCGGACTAGAAAAAGTCCTAGGACTTCTGAAACAAACACCCCCTCAATATGCCTTTTTTTAGTTTTGAACACAAATTATAGCATGCAATTTGTAAAGAGAAAACATGTTAAAATCTAATGAGAAATGAGGAGCGCTTGTTTAGTTTCATTTTTAGTCTTAAACTTCAAAAAACTGGACGTCCGACCGGGATTCGATCCCGGGTCTTCAGCAACAATGTCTAATCGCACAACCATCTGAGATAACTAACCTTGCGTGCCAACTGACCTTCTTTTCTCTTTTTGAACGAGATAAATAACGCTAAGAAAAAAATGCAGCACCTTAACTCTTTGCTTTTCTTTCGTTTTTATTTTCCCTTTTTTCGTAAAATAGAAATTAAAAATTGTATATAAACTTTTTTAAAAATCAGAAAAAATACAAACACAATTTGAATTTTGAAAATTTTGAATTTGAGAAATAGAAACAATAAACAAAAAAAAGTCAAAGAAGATGAAAAAGGAAAAAAGAAACAGAAAAAATAAAATAGGACAGGAAATAAAAAGAAAAAATAAAACAAGATAGGAAATATAAGATCATGGAAAAAATGGGGTCATTTGATGGATGCCAAAAATACAAGCTCTCAAACGAACCCTTCTCACCTACCCGAACACCCTCTGTTGAATGTGATCTATTTCTGGCATGCATGAAATGTCCTCAACTTTTTTTAGTAGTGGGCATGCCCATGGTAGGCATCCATGCAAGGTTTGAATGAATTTTCAACACAATATGCAAGGTGTGTCACGTCTGGCCATTTATCGGCGAGTTTTCATCGAGAAAACTCCAAAAAATGTAACAATTGTCAAAAGCTCAAACAAATTGGCAAGGTGCCTTGATTTGATCATAGAAGTCGGTGGAAAAAAATTGAGACTATTTTAATTATGTCAAGAAACAACGTACCCTTAGGTGGAGCCTTCTGGCCATCTCGAACACGCTCCATTGAACATGGTCTAGTTTTAGACATTCTTGAAATAGCCCCAACTTTTTCAAGCAGGTGGCATGACCATGGTAGTTATCCTTACCAGGTTTGAAATTTTTCTGACACCGTATGCAAGTTCTGACACGCTTGTCCATTTATCGGTCTTTTTTTTACCAAGAAAACTCTGAAAAATACAAAATTTATCGAAAACCAAAACAACTTGGCATGTTCCCTTGAATTGCTCATACAGGGTCATGAATAATTTGGGGTCATTTCAAGGATGTCGAAAAACAACATACTCTCACACGAAGCCTTCTCGCCTACCTGAACACCCTCCGTCATGGTATATGTTTGGACATCCTTCAAATCACCCCAACTTTTGCAAACAGGTCGGCATGTTCATGGTAGACATCCATGTCAGGTCTGAATGATTTCCGACATATTATGCAAGTTGCTACACGTTCGGCCATTTATCGCTCTTTTTTGGCCGAGAAAACTCCATAAAATGTAGAAAGATTTGAAAACCAAAACAGCTTGGCATTGTGCCTTGAATTGGAACGTACGAGGCCCTGGGAAACGGCCCGGTCGAGCGGCCTCTTACGAATAAAGTATTTAATTTCTGAACATATTTTCAGATTCATGAACTTGTTTTCAAATCAATGAACTTTTTTTAAAATCGATGAACATTTTTCAATTTCGCGAATGTTTTTCCTCCTTGGAGATTGGGGATGTCCATTAAAATCGAGGTCCCTGTGTCAAAATCTAAGATGGCCCTATCTTGTTACAGAAAACGTCCTACTAGATCAATTTGTCGTCTATGCCAGGCAGGTTGCATGCATAAAAAGTATTTTAGGTGTTCTTTTTAGTTGCGTTCATATATATAGCGTTTTGGCATTTTAGAATATCTTCACAAGCAGAAAGCCTACAGTTGATAATCGAGTCTTGAAAAGTGTGAATAAAACTTGTGCTACTTTTATCACCAAAGGGCAGTGTAGTGGACTGGTAAGTTGTGAAATTTGGGAGACGTGGTCAGGAGCTCGATTCCTCGTGCAACCCGACCTAGCTCTTTTTTCAAGTTCTTCAAAAATACCATCATGCCTTTTATTATGAAGGGGTATAGGATATTGAAAATTAGCTCAAATCAACAAATTCGTAAGTGTTGCCAGTTGTAGATTTTGCAAAAATACCATCATGCCTTTTATTATGAAGGGGTATAGGATATTGAAAATTAGTTCAAATCAACAAATTCGTAAGTGTTGCCAGTTGTAGATTTTGCAAAAAGGAAAAGAAAAAAATCTCTTCATTTCATCAATTGTGTTTTTTGTCGACCGGCATCGACATAGTTGTTTTTTCCTTACTTTCTCTTCGTTTTTCTCTTTTAGTTTTTGTCCTAGTTTCCCTTTTGATAAACCACACCACCATGTATTTTCTTTCTTTAGCCGATCTATATGAAATCGCAGAAGCACCTTGGTTGCATCGTCAAAAAAGTAAAACTCACTGCTTTCTAACATGAAAGTTGAAAAAGAACACCAATTTAAGAACTATAACAGAAGATTGTAAAGATGAAGAGACCTAGATCTAGGGCTTACCTTGGTCAATCAAGGGCGGAAGGATTCAAAGAACGGCACGCCGACCAGCCGACAATGTGTACAACGCGGATCAACGATTGATTACCAGAGCTCCAAGGCGATCTGGCCAGGGCGCCCGTCGCATCTCATCTGGGCGACTGGGCGGAAGAGAGGCGGCGGGTCGCGTCCGGACTCCGTTGCGATTCACGAAAGGAAAACTAGTACACTGTCATGCCCTTTATTATGAAGGGGTATAGGATATTGAAAATTAGTTCAAATCAATAAATTCGTGAGTGTTGCCAGTTGTAGATTTTGCAAAAAGGAAAAGAAAAAAATCTCTTCATTTCATCAATTGTGTTTTTGGTCGACCGGCATCGACATAGTTGTTTTTTCCTTACTTTCTCTTCGTTTTTCTCTTTTAGTTTTTGTCCTAGTTTCCCTTTTGATAAACCACACCACCATGTATTTTCTTTCTTTAGCCGATCTATATGAAATCGCAGAAGCACCTTGGTTGCATCGTCAAAAAAGTAAAACTCACTGCTTTCTAACATGAAAGTTGGAAAAGAACACCAATTTAAGAACTATAACAGAAGATTGTAAAGATGAAGGGAACCTAGGTCTAGGGCTTACCTTGGTCAATCAAGGGCGGAAGGATTCAAAGAACGGCACGCCGACCAACCGACAATGTGTACAACGCGGATCGACGATTGATTACCAGAGCTCCAAGGCGATCTGGCCAGGGCGCCTGTCGCATCTCGTCTGGGCGACTGGGCGGAAGAGAGGCGGCGGGTCGCGTCCGGACTCCGTTGCGATTCACGAAAGGAAAAGCTAGTACACTGTCATGCCCTTTATTATGAAGGGGTATATGATATTGAAAATTAGTTCAAATCAACAAATTTGTGAGTGTTGCCAGTTGTAGATTTTGCAAAAAGGAAAAGAAAAAAATCTCTTCATTTCATCAATTGTGTTTTTTGTCGACCGGCATCGACATAGTTGTTTTTTCCTTACTTTCTCTTCGTTTTCCTCTTTTAGTTTTTGTCCTAGTTTTCCTTTTGATAAACCACACCACCATGTATTTTCTTTGTTTAGCCGATCTATATGAAATCGCAGAAGCACCTTGGTTGCATCGTCAAAAAAGTAAAACTCACTGCTTTCTAACATGAAAGTTGGAAAAGAACACCAATTTAAGAACTATAACAGAAGATTGTAAAGATGAAGGGAACCTAGGTCTAGGGCTTACCTTGGTCAATCAAGGGCGGAAGGATTCAAAGAACGGCACGCCGACCAACCGGCAATGTGTACAACGCGGATCGACGATTGATTACCAGAGCTCCAAGGCGATCTGGCCAGGGCGCCCGTCGCATCTCGTCTGGGCGACTGGGCGGAAGAGAGGCGGCGGGTCGCGTCCGGACTCCGTTGTGATTCACGAAAGAAAAAGCTAGTACACTGTCATGCCCTTTATTATGAAGGGGTATAGGATATTGAAAATTAGTTCAAATCAACAAATTCGTGAGTGTTGCCAGTTGTAGATTTTGCAAAAAGGAAAAGAAAAAAATCTCTTTATTTCATCAATTGTGTTTTTTGTCGACCGGCATCGACATAGTTGTTTTTTCCTTACTTTCTCTTCGTTTTGTCTTTTAGTTTTTGTCCTAGTTTCCCTTTTGATAAACCACACCACCATGTATTTTCTTTCTTTAGCCGATCTATATGAAATCGCAGAAGCACCTTGGTTGCATCGTCAAAAAAGTAAAACTCACTGCTTTCTAGCATGAAAGTTGGAAAAGAACACCAATTTAAGAACTATAACAGAAGATTGTAAAGATGAAGGGAACCTAGGTCTAGGGCTTACCTTGATCAATCAAGGGCGGAAGGATCAAAGAACGGCACGCCGACCAGCCGGCAATGTGTACAACGCGGATCGACGATTGATTACCAGAGCTCCAAGGCGATCTGGCCAGGGCGCCCGTCGCATCTAATCTGGGCGACTGGGCGGAAGAGAGGCGGCGGGTCGCGTCCGGACTCCGTTGCGATTCACGAAAGGAAAAGCTAGTACACTGTTTTGCAAAGCCCGCTGGTAGTTCGTGCGTGACCAAGCCATATGGGCTGACTTTTGTTTGGAAAATAACCAGAAAAAATAAATGAGTGGGGGCAAAGAGTATGGGCTTAGTGGGGGCAAGGCCTTATACCATGGGCTTAGTATTACGGCGTCCGCCCCTGATCGCGTGCAGCCAAGCGAGGGGATGCGGTCACCGGCTGCGCTGGCCGGCGAAGGTCGGGCGGTTGGGGCGTGGTGGGGATGGAGGGCGGCGGCGGGAGGCGATCTGGGAATGGAGAGAGGCGCGCTGGGGATGAGGCCCGGTGGCGGGAGGCGCGCCAGGGCCGGGGCGGCGGCCGCGAGAGGCGCGCTGGAGCCGGGAGGGTTGTCGGCACGAGGCGCGCCGAAGCGAGGGGCTGGAGGTTGGTTGGGGGTGGAGCCACACCGCAATAGGGATTTCAGGATTGGGACTAGGGGTGGGCATTCGGTATAAACCAAAAATTCGGTTTCTACCATTCTGTTTTTTCTTAAATTCGGTGTGGAAAACTAAAAACCGAAAATGATGGCTTGAAATAGCTAACCGAAAATTCAGTTAACCGAATATTCAGTCCGGTTTTCGGTTTTATACCGAAATGCCATATTCAAGTTTTTCTGCTTGGACTGCAGCAGCGGTACCGTACTATATAGACAAAAAACTGCCTTATTTTCTCCGTCGGGCGAGGTGGGACTAAAGGAACCAAATGACCTGAACGGTTGTTCGTAGGATCGTACGCGCATGCACAAGCTCCACCCAAAATCCCACGTGAGTTGGGTCTTCCATCCTTGCATGGACTACGGCCATGTAGGCTCACCACGCACGTTATGTGTGAGACGTGCTGCAGCAACGGAAAGCGAACGATTAGAAAATGAAAAAAGGAAAGGAAAGCGCGTCTGTGCGCTGGTTGCGATCGTGGGCGCGTGACTCCCGGGAGACACTGCGTGGACAGGCTACAGAGTACGTCTGCGAGCGATGTGAGCAGAGGGTAACTTCGGTTTTTTGTTCGGTAATCGGTGTAAAACCGAATTGACCGAATCAAATTCGGTTTATGCATGTGAAAACCGAATTTTTCTATAGCAGTGAGAAAAACCGAAAATTCGGTTTTTTCGGTTTCGGCTTCGGTTCGGTCTTCGGTTCGTCGGTTTTTATGCCCACCCCTAATTGGGACGGGCCGGCGCTGTTGGTTTTCTGTGGATCTCGGGAACGCATGATCGCGCCTATATATAGGCCCGACTGTTATCACAATAATATTCTAATCCTAGGATCAGAATAGTGTTACTCTCTCTCTATATATATAAACTAATTAGGGCATGTACAATGATGCTATTTTAGAAGTGTCATGTAGGATAAATGATAAGGTAGAGGAGAGAGAGCTCATAAGAAAAGGCTTGTCTCCTCTTATGTAAGAAAAGACAAGAGATGATCTCTTAGCGTAATTTGTCTTACCATGTTTTAAGGAATGACTAGTTATTGAAGATAAGGCTAAGATATAACCCATTGTAGACATACTTTTTTGTCATCTCTAAATTACATGCAAAATTTAAGATAAAATTGTCTTATCAACCATTGTACATGCACTTAGTAGGAATATAAGTTATTATTAGTAAGATAGTTAGTACCTTTATTGTTTTCTCATCAACCCTTAAACGAGCAATTACCCTTCATGGACACTTGATGCCTCTACAATTTTGAAGATATCTTTTTTACCTGTTTTAGATCCCCATATGTCAATTTCATTGTTAATGGCATATTGTTTTATTGCCATCCTGAACTCTTCCATTGAAGGGAACAAGGCACCTACATACATCTGAGGGTTCTCTTTGTCATATGCATTCTCCATCCTCCTGAGCTATCCTATCATCAACAAGAATAGGTGCCTCGTTCAATAGTTGTTGGTCCTCCTCATCGGTGAGATACACATCCTCACTAGGTGGCGAAGGAGGTGCTTCCTGTGTCTCATCCTTATCAATACCAAGAAAGTCACACATATTCTCCTCGGTAATTGGAACATCCACTTCATCTTCATTTGGAGGAGCAATCTCAATTAGGCTCCAACCAATTGGTGGTTCTGTATCAACCACCACCGAAGACCCACATTGCTCATTGCTTTCATCCACTTTAGAAATTGATGGCTTGAACTGGATGCAACCTCCAGTATTTGTGGCAACGACGAGGAGGATGAATATCATGCAGTCATCTCATGCACCAGAAGTACAGCCTTGAGACATGAAATGTGGAAGAGTTGGATTCTACCATCCGAGAACAAAATTCTGGTTCACGGGTGTTGATTGGTTGCAGGCACTGCTAAGTACGGAATCGGAGGACACTCGTGCCAGAATCTTGCTCTTACTATGGAGAAGTTGGCATCTACGAGACGATGTGGTCCACATAGAAGGCAAAGAATCTATCAGTCAGTCAGTGTTGTTTCTGCGCAGGTACGATGAGGAGCTAAAGGATGCTGCAGATGTCTCTGAACATCTTAATGATAAACAGGTAGTACCCATTGTTGGTGCTCCTACTTGCTGTGCTAAACCCCAGACCAAACAGTGGAGCGCCCCTGATCAGGGCTTGGTCAAAATCAATACAGATGCCTCCTTCATCGCTGACTCTGGCAAGAGCACTGCATGCGCGGTTGCGAGGGACCACAAAGGCTTGGTACTTTTTTCTCTCGACAAGATCCCGAAGGTGTGTGCATCGGTGGAAGAGGCCGAAGCAAGTGCAACACTGATTGGCCTGAAGACACTTGCGAGCCTATAAAGAGGACCCATTATCTTAGAGATGGATTGCAAAGTGATTGCAAGTGAGCTAGCGACAGGGGCTCCAAACAGATCACCATGCCACGACCTAATCAACGATATCAAAGATGCCCTGTCTGTATTTTTTGATTACAGAATCAGTGCGGTGGGGAGACTGTGCAATTCTCTTGCACATGGATGGCATCAAAGGCTAGAATAGATGGGGACACATACTTAGTTGCAGACGTACCAGAGATACTGCGATCCATGATGAGATCTGAATGTAACCCCACTAGAGTAATGTGATTACTCTTTGTTCTAAAAAAAATTGATGGCACATTAGGTTGAACAACATCACATGTTGAAAAAATCATATCATTGTTACCAATAGCATTTGTTTGACTCGCTATTGACCGAAGAAGGTCAAGTGCTTCTTCATTGGCATTGTCCACAACGACAGATGATGTAGCACTACATAGTACATCATCCATAGCTGATTTTAGGACTTTAGGTGCCTTATCAATATGTGCCTTCTTAGGTTTCTTAGTAGTCGGTTCCTTAGCAAGTTTGTTAGCTTTCTTGGCGGCAGATTTCTTAGAAGGTTTGGTATGCACCTCAACTAGCAACTCCACTTCCCCTCCTCCCCCCGGTTATGGTCAAGCAAATGGCTTTTCAGTTGCTTAGTCCCAATCAATCTGCGTTCCTCAATAGCATCTTTGTCATAACCAAACGAATGCACCTCTTGCCATGGCCCCCATGGTATATATGTGCACGGATCATAGGCAAATTTGTTAAAAGTCAGCCCCTTTGATCTAATTTGCATTTCAATGTCCCGACGCTCTATTTGTTCCTCGGCGTCATCAATAAGGATGGCTCGATATGGGAGAACTCTAACGTTTAGGTTAAAATGAACAGGCTGCTTTGCCCTACTCGACGATGAAAAAATTCGAAGTTTTCGGTTAAGCTCGATATAGACGCTCCCTTGTTTTTTTTTTCCGTTGTCGGACTGGTGACCTGACACAAACTACTGGGCCAGAGAACCAGCCCAACTACCAACCTTGCTAAGAAAATAATGAAAAGGAGAAGCCACAATCGAAGACGGGGCAGTCAATATATATCCCAGACCCCCTACAAAAAAAAAAATCCCAGACTTCTGCCTGTTAAAAAGCCTTCCGGTCCAATCCCGTCGCAACTCGCCCCATATCCTCACCGCATAGCCGCCGCCGCCGCCGCCCTCTGATCCCCCCCTTCTCTCGTCGACGCGGCGAGTCTGCTTTGCGCCCATCCGAGGCGGAGGCCAACAGATCAAGGTATGCTCCCCCTCCCTACCCTCTTCTAGCAGATGTACGCTCGCATCTCTTCGTTCATTCTCCTTCCCTGTGCAACTCGCCGATACGATGGCGCTCAGGTCGCGTCAACTCGGCGATAGGTGTCGATTCGGCAAAAAAAGGTGTCTTTTTCTCGCCTATCGCTCTATATTAACGGCAGTGATACTCTAGTCGCCGGAGAGGGTGGCTGCTGTTTAGGTTAGGGTTCTGGTATGGAGCACAGGCGGGCTTAGGGATTTTTTTGGATCGCAGGATGTAGAAACGTGTGAATACGATAAACACGGGAATTTCACGGATTTGCTAGTGCAAAACAGAGGATTGCTGGTCACAGGAAAACTGCAAGATGATTGGAAAACAAAGGCTCTGTTCTTATTCCTAAAAAGAGGTTGGAGTGTTTGGTCAAATTCCTGTGGAATTGAGGCATATGAATCCAATCCATATGAATTTAGATAGCACCTGCCCTTTGAAGCAGAGTTAAACCATAGGGAAAAGTAAAGGATTGGAATCCCACAGAAATCCTATGAAATTCCTACAATCGCGCAGGGGTGAGCTGTAGACGTTTTAGTTGGGTGGAGGCCGCCGGGGAGGTGGGTATGTTGTTGAAGTATATGAAGGGGCTAACTCACCTAATAATTAAGAAATGCATATGGCTGAGTCTGCTGCTGCCGTGGCTGATGCTCTGGCCACTCTGACAATGTAAGCTGCCGTGGTCTGTTGTATGTACCTGATTTCGTTCCGTCTAGTTTAGTTCAGATCATGACTGACCCTCCCACATTAAAAGCTTACTTTGGTTATATTCATGGTTGATATGTTCAGAATGGTACTGGTTTCAGGCTTTTCATGAAAACCACTTGAACTGAGAACAAGTTGCAATCTATTGGATCACACAGTTTTGGGCTTAATCTGATACTCTGCGGGAACCATGTGGTCCTTACTGTCTTGACGAGGGCTAAGCTAATGCTATCTGATACACTATAGCTGGCTTCATTTTAATAGGACCAGCTATTTCTCTTATATTTTGTGGTTGGGCGTGAACCTGCAGAGAATTTGTAGAATTATGTATACTCAGTCCTAGTATTATTGTTTGGTGATGGATCGCTCCTTTTAGAGAAGTGTAGAGATAATTTACAGTTTTTGTATCAATAAGATTCCATGTATATACAATATTTCTATATGTCAGAACTATGTGTTTTTTTTCAGGATACACTACAGCATACTTTGAAGAGTTGTCCTGTGCCAAATCAAGAAAGAAGGCACCTTTTGCCTGGAATCATGGCACCATCAGCATCCACTGGTCAGAAAGTCAACCTGAAGGGGTACAAGACCCTACCCCATGCTATTCAGCTGGTAACGATGATGTCGGGGACGTCTTCAGCTTCAACATTGACGATTGGGGACCAGAACAAGAAGTTCAAGGTGAGCCGTGCTTTGACGTGGATGGTGGTTATCTGCATACCGGCTACTTTCATTGCCGTCACAGCAGGTTCGGCCTACAGGATGTATAACAAACCCATCTGGGCCGCCGGCTTCCCATCGAGGCTGCCAGTTGTCTTGATGTTGGGAGCTTACCTGGCAGTGGTGAACCTGGCGCTGGGGTACTTGACCCTCTACTTGCCACAGGCACCCTTCGCTGTGTGGAAAGCTCTGGATGATGTTGGTCTCAGGTTGATTGGCCTTGCCGTTATCTTAATCTCTGGCCCTGTTTTGTTGTCTGCCCAGGCGTGGCTGCACATCATCTGGGCTTGCCTTCTTGGCGTCCTCATTGCTGCCATCCTTGCCTTCTGTGTCTGTCTTGCTCGGACGTACAGCAAGTAGCCTCTTGCTACCATGGCTTAGATGCCGCCTTTTAGGCCCGTACGTGCAGTACGGGCCTGTCCTCGTAAACTAGCTAGCGGCTTAGATGCCGCCTTAGACCCGTACGGGCAGTAGCGGCTTAGATGCCTTCTTAGACCCGTATATGGGGCAGTACGGGTCTGTCTTTGTGAACTATACTAGCTGTCGTTTGCTAGTAGGATAATAATGTCGTCTCTTCAAGGTGAAGTCACTCTGTAAACAGTCTGCTGCTCGTGTGTTATTAATTATTATTATTATTGTCTTTTTTGTTACCTTTAGCAAAAAAAACTGTGTGCAATTGTGACTCTGTTTAAAAGTAAAGACTTTTTGCCAGTACAGGTTACATTTAGAATTTTGAAACAGAGGGCCCAGTGCCATTATGACAAAACGTCCGCTGTCGTGTTCATTTGTCATAGTGGGAAGTAGTCTATACTAAGCGTCAGCGCGCTTCGCTGCGCCGCTCCACGAGGGTCCAACATTGCATGTTCTTTTTTTGAACATTTTGAGGCCTTTTTTACTACTGTACATGATTAGTTCCAAGTTACAGCTGGAACGAAGCATAGATAATCAGGTGCAAGTTACAGCTCATGGTCGTGGAACTACAATATACGGAGAAAAAAATGCAGCAAATTTAGGAGTAAAATCCACTTGCGGTATGACAATATACATTTTATCCTGCTACTCCAATATCAAATGAGTATTTCTGAGAAGTTGACGTAAAATCGGTGCAATTTAAAGTAAAATTCAGACTGTACAATATCAAGAAGATCGTTGCCTTCATTTGGCCCAGGAAAGGTTTGAGAAGATTCGGTCAAGTCTACAATCAAAAGAGGAGAAAAATTGACGAAGACCTTACTTCCTCAATCTCTTGCACCAAGCACTAATCCTAGATTGTCGCCTACCCCTAACATCAACAGAATTGTTACAAACATAGGTCACAAAAATTGTCTTGTCCATATTTCAAATTCATCTCTTTAGCAACATCACACCATCTCTGTACTGCACTCACTATCACTATCAACAAGCCGGGCTCATTCTTGACTGGTTGATGACTTTGTTAATTCAAAGTAGGGCTCATTGCGAGCCTTCGTTCTAAAAACTATCACTAGGAACAACTATAATAGGCACCTTGTCTCTTGAAGACATACAATGAATATTTGAAGCGTGAAATTAATCAATGGGGGCAAAAGCATACTATGCACTAAATAAGAATTAGAATATAGATAAAGCTTAAGAATGTCATTCATAGATTATCTTAGAAGCATAAAAAAATTGACAAATAAAGAATGATATCCCATTATACACAATTGTGTGTATGCCTCTTGTGTACCATGTTGACAAACTACAAACTTTCAGTTATTTGGAATCATATTATTCGTCAGAGTAAAAGAAAAGAGATTTCTCTTCGTTCTCAATGATCAATCGCTTCAATCTACGAAGAGAAATCTCCCAGGTTCGAGATTTAACTAGTTTTTTTTAGACAAGTACTTCTCAACTAGTGATTTCGGATAAATAGTACTCCTTCCGTTTCGAAATTCTCATCTTCAATTTGTCTAGATACAAATATATTTTTAATACTAAAATGTTACTTGATACATCCGTATTAGACAAATACAAAAATTTTGGGAACGGAGTAGCACCCCATCGACGATCTTCTTAAAGAGCCCATGAAAGAATCGAGCAGGCTTTCAGCAGTACAGCCTGCTTCACTACGTGGTCCGATGCAGCCCAACTTGCTCGACCGAGCCAACGCCTCGCCGAAGCAGGAAGTTTCACGGTCCAGCAGTCCCGCCCCAATTCCAAACCGAAGCGGCCGCGCCGGCGTCGCGCCGCTCACGACGCCGGACCCCTACTCGCCATGTCCCTTCCTCACCACCTCGCCGCCGGCGAACTCCTCACCGCCCTCCGCGGCGCCTCTTGCGGCTCCTCGGCCCTCCGATTGTACTCCCTCCTCCGCATCCACCTCCCCCCCTCAGACCCCTCCTTGGCTGGGCGCGCCGCCGTCTTCGCCCTCAAGCCCCTCTCCGCCGCCGGCTCCCTCCCTCTCCTCTCCCACTTCCACGCGCACCTCATCAGGTCCAACCTCCTCGCCTACCCCCAGGTCGCCTCATCGCTCCTTCGTTCCTATTCACTCCTCTCCCCTGCGGTCGCCCACCACCTGTTCGATCAAATGCCCCCTGCCACTTCCAACCTGTTTGTTGTCAACGTAATGCTTTCGTCCCTGTGCCGTTCCTCTGACCTCGCCTCCGCACGTCTATTCTTTGACGACATCCCCGACAAGGACATCGTCTCTTGGTCGACCATGCTCGCTTGCTATTTCTCCAATAAGAGCGTAGCTGATGGCCTTGCCTTCTTCCGCACAATGACATTCACCACCACACTTGCTCCAGATTATGTAATGCTTGTCACCGTCCTCACAGGCTGTGCGGCGGCTGGCTTGCTGCAGCCGTTCTGCAGATCCATTCACGGGTATATTGTGCGGCGCCAGGCAGTCAGTATGCACCTTGGGACATCGCTTATTGATTGCTATGCAAAGGTTGGCCGCCTCGATTATGCTTCCCGTATCTTTGCGCGGGTGCCCTCCAGGAAAGTGATGCACTGGACTGCAATGATTTGTGGGATGGCTATGCATCTGCATTATGACGAGGCTATCCAGCTGTTTGAGGAGATGCGCCGGCAAGGAGTGCGACCGAATGAGATGACATTCACTGCCGTGCTCAGTGTATGCGGGCATGCTGGACTGGTGGAGCAAGGGAGAGAGTTCTTTAAACTTATGGTTGAGGAATATGACCTTGAGCCAACTATACATCACTACGGGTGCATGGTTGATATCTTTGCAAAGGCAGGTCAGTTGGAAGATGCTTATGATGTTATCAAGACCATGAGAGTGGAGCCAAATATCATCATCTGGACTTCGTTGCTAGCGGCTTGCAAGAGGCTTAAGAATTTTGACATTGCAATGGAGGGACTAGAGAAAGTATTGGCAATGGAGATATCTGATGAAAATGCTGGATTATATACTCTTATATCTGACCTGTATGCCATGGGTGGGCGGTGGGATGATGTGTTGAAGGTTAGGAGATTGATGGAGGAACATAATGTGCGGAACAACAGAGGATCGAGCTCCATTAAGGCGGGCAAACCACCTGGCTTGATTGTTCCTGCCGTCAGTTGATCTTTTGCTCGGTTCAACGTCTGCAAAGTTTTGGGTTGAATTGTTGGATGATACTCTTTTTCTTAGACTTGCCACAGATGTATTCAGCGGATAGTTCCACACGTTGGTTGATGAAATCCAGCTGGGCCTTGTGGGAATCAGCGGAATGGATACAAATTTCCGGTCTAATCTCCTGCAATATTGTGTTGAGGTAAGTCGATCACTGCTATTGGGGATTATGAGTTGAGATATTAGAAGAATGATTTGGTTGACACAGGCGATTCACATGCATATGAATATGTGATCACGTGTTATGAGCAAACCGAACTCATGACTGGACATCCTCGTGGTCATGTACTGATTTCCATCTTCATCGTGCCCATAGGACTGGAGATGACAGAGAAAGATTTCTTTGAGTACATTGCCATTTTGGCCTTTCAGAGATGACGAATGCAGACTAACAATGGGGTGTCAGGTCAGCGGCTGAAAAAGCCATTTGATTCTATACTAGTTCTTGTCAGGCGGTCTGTTGCTAACAATGTGCAGCCCTAAGTGTTTCAAATAAATTCTACTACAACATTGGGTCCTGTCAACTTTGTTGATCATCTGTTCTTTTGCCCAACAGTATGGCAGGTGAAATCTTTGCGGTGCATACACACGGCAGTGCTGGTTCGTCCTGTCACAACTGTTTTAAAGCCTGTTGTATTCCAGTGAGAAACTGTGCTCTGATGTAAAAAGACCCTCTATTCAAAAGATATTGTTGCTGGGATCATGGAACTGATTTTCTGTGAAAAAGAAGAGGATGTTTTGCCATGCCCGTACTTCTGATTGCCATTGCCCTGTTATAGTATTTAATTCACCTGCATATCGGTGATTAATTAGCTTTACGGGAAAGCGTCGTCTGAACCATTTGAATGTTTACCTCATAGTACACACATAGACACGGCTTGCACTATGGCGTGACGCCCTAGTCTTCGCTGCGGCTCAGCTTGACGCGTGAGCAGGACAGTTGACAAGAACCGACGGAAGACGTTGACGCTAAGCGACACCTTAATCTTGATGTTACCAGCCGCCTGAAAGTTCCCAGCATCACCGGAAGGATATACTACTGTGCTACTGGCCGAAGTATTTTCTTGGAGATCATCAGCGCAATTTGTACCGTCCCGCGCGTTCCCTCCCCGCCGCGGCGTGCGTGCCGCTATAGCTTCCTCCTCCTCCCGCCCCGGTCGCTTTCGGGGACGACGCTGCTGCGCTGATATCCCAATGCCCCCGCCCTCTTCGTTCTCGTCCCCACAGCGCTCGTGTTGGTGTGTCCTCCTCCATTCCCCACCGCCATTGTACGTCGCCAGTATAAGCTGCAGGCTCCGTCCGTGCACTTTGCGCGCCGCGTAGAGCGTATCACTCACTCACTGTACGTACGCGGGGAGGGGGCGCGCGCCGGAGCGGTTCCGGGCGATGGGTTTCGCTCCTTGCGGGCGTGCTGGTTTCCTCCTTGTGCTTCTCGGCCTCTGTGCGGCGGCCGGCTCGTGCTCGGCGCAGCTCCCGCCGCCGGAGATGCTGCACGAGAGCTTCGCGGGGAAGTCCGAGTTCAGGACGGTCAACCGGAGGCCGCTGGAGTCGTGCCTGAACCCGAGCCCGTACCTGTCCATCAATGTCACCACCGCCGGCCCGCTGCCCGACGAGGCGTTCGTCAACGTCACCGTCGGCGGCGTCTTTAGGCCCCGCGGCTCGCACTGGGTCGCCATGATCACGCCTTCAAACTCCAGGTACGCACGCACAACTCTAGAGAAGAGAGGAACATTCCTCTGCTGTTTTTTCTTTCAAACTTACATCAACTGATGTGATGTTTTGGTTTATCCTCCTGCATATCTAAGCTTGGAAAAAAAATGTGATTTGATTCGTTTTCAAGGACGTACGTACGTAGTGTTCACGATCGTTTTGCCTTTTGATGATGGACCTGCATGTGAATCATTTACTAACAATAGTCTCTGTGCATGCCGCGGGCGCAGCGTTTCCGGGTGTCCACTGAGCGGCGTGAACTATTTCGAGACCGGCGACACGGCGAAGCTCCCTCTCCTGTGCCACTACCCTGTGAAGGTGAGAACCTTTTGCCTTTCGCCTGCACTACTAGCCAGCTGACCGTTAGCTACCGCTTCGCCACAGTAGAATCTAGTAGTAGTTGCCACAGAGACGATCGATCCTCTCGCTGTGAGTCTCGCGTACGCTTTCATGTTTTAGCGGTAGCCATCAGTACGTACGTACATGCATGCACTCGATATATTTCGTACTAGCACGGCATGTCGTCACGTGAACAACTCCGATCCTGTACACCATTGCTCAAGTTAATTTCCCGCCCTCCGTTAAGAGGTTGTTGTGTTTACACAAAGGCAGTGCTATGATTCGTTACACGGTCCAGTCATGTGCGTACGTTAGCCTCGCCGGAAGTGGCCATCCTTGAAGCATGCCGAGCTCTCAAGCGTGCTACGCCGGCTATATCCGTATGGGCGCACATGAACGCACGGCGTGTGCTGTTGCATGGATGAGAGCATGACGTGAACCTCCTTTTGGAAAGAGAAAAACCGGATCATATATGCATGGGGCGCCGCTAGCGTAAAGATACGAAGAAGAGTTATTCTCTCGGACCTTCGTTTTTTCTTTCCTTTTTTTTTGAAGAAAAATGAAAGCGAATGTTGGCCCACGAGCAATTGTCAAGGCCTGCTTAGAGGGCTGTGGTAGATAATAAGTACTTCCTCAGTAAAGATATATAAGATTACCTCAAAAAAAAGTAAAGATATATAAGAGCGTTTAGAACACACTTGTCACGACGAACCTGGATGCAGGCCCAGCGGGTGAAGAGCGACCCGGGCTACCTCGGGTGCAAGAAGGCGGCGTGCCAGAAGCGGGACGCGTCGGGCGGCTGCCAGGTCCGGACGTGCGGCGCCACGCTGACGTTCCACGTCGTCAACTTCCGCACGGACGTGGAGTTCGTCTTCTTCGCCGGCGGGTTCCAGACGCCGTGCCTCCTCAAGCGCTCCGGCGTCCTCCGCTTCGCCAACCCGGCCAAGCCGCTCAACGGCCACCTCTCCAGCACCGACTCCTCCGCCACCTCGGTACGTACGTAGGTGATCGAGCACCCACCTCGACGCCGAGCATTTATTCATCTGCAGTGATTTTTTCCATGGTCCTGGTTTGTGCTACCAGATGAAGATCACGTGGGTGAGCGGCGACGGGAGGCCGCAGCAGGTTCAGTACGCAGGGGGCAGGGCGGCTGCCTCCGTCGCCACGACCTTCACGCAGAAGGACATGTGCAGTGAGTGGTCGAATGCTTGTCGATCATACCAAGATTATACGTAGCACATTGTACTCCGTGCATCTCAAAAGAAAAAGAAATGATTATGCTGTACATTGTACAAGGAAGAGTTGACCTTCAGTTGCCACTCGGCCCTGCCTGTATGCGTGCAGGTGCGCCCCTGTTGCCGAGCCCGGCCAAGGATTTCGGGTGGCACGACCCCGGCTACATCCATTCGGCCGTCATGACCGGCCTCCAGCCTTCTCAGTCCTATGCCTATCGCTATGGAAGGTGAAGTTCTTACCATTACTACAATACCGTGCTTGTCTGGGGCTATTTTGTTTTCCTATCCAGTAAAATCGAAGGCAAAGCAGTGCAGTGCTGATTAAGATGCTTCATGGATAATCGGGAGTCGATTGGTAATATATATTATATTTTGTGTGTGCAGTGATTCTGTGGGTTGGAGTGACACTGTCAAGTTTAGAACCCCTCCAGCTGCAGGGTCGGACGAGACGTCCTTTGTGGTCTATGGCGACATGGGGAAGGCTCCACTAGACCCGTCGGTGGAACACTATATTCAGGTACCAAAATCGAAAACGTCTTATATTTAGGAACGGATATACTACGTTTCTATGTGAGATGATGCATCGTCCTTTCCGATGCTAATGCCCGTCTCGTCGTCACAACGTCGATCTGCAGCCGGGATCGATCGCTGTGACCAAAGCAGTCGCCAAAGAGATGCAGACCGGGAAGGTCGACTCCATCTTCCACATCGGAGACATCAGCTACGCCACGGGGTTTCTGGTGGAGTGGGACTTCTTCCTCCACCTCATCAGGCCGCTCGCTTCTCAGGTCTCCTACATGACCGCCATCGGCAACCACGAGAGGTGACTGATTTCTGAACCCAGAACGCCAACCTCGCGCTCATCACCGCCAATCAGCCTCGAGCTAGCAATGGCCGCCGGATAGCAACATCCTCAGTACCATGAGCTGATGAAGGAAATGGCGTGTTTCTCTTTTCCAGGGATTATGCAGGGTCTGGGTCTGTGTACGAGACACCGGACTCCGGCGGAGAATGCGGCGTCGCGTACGAGACCTACTTCCCCATGCCCGCTGCCGGCAAGGACAAGCCGTGGTATTCCATCGAGCAAGGCAGCGTCCACTTCATCGTCATGTCCACGGAGCATTCCTGGTCACACAAGTCGGAGCAAGTACGTTCTTTTTACCAGCAGACAGCAGTCGTGCGTTCCTATTTCAGACTTTGCAGCTGTTTGCATGCTGACGTTTCTATGCAACGTCGACGCCTTGTGTGAATAGTATAACTGGATGGAGAAGGGTTTGTCGTCGGTCGATCGATCCAGGACTCCATGGGTGATCTTCATCGGGTGAGTTCTTAAAATCGAAACCAAAAAAGTTGTCCTTTTCTTTTCTGAACCAAGTGACTTGTTCTTGTCTTGCTGTCGTGCCTGCAAGTAAACACCTTGCATTTTGATGACCAATGCAGGCATAGACCAATGTACTCATCGAATGTGGGTATAATTCCCAGCGTGGACCCGAACTTTGTTGCCTCTGTGGAGCCACTCTTGCTCAGGAACAAGGTAGAAGAAGATCACACTGCAACGCATCATATTCAGTATGCAAGAAGCTGTTTGCTTGACATATTTTGGTAACAGGTGGATTTGGTTTTCTTCGGCCATGTGCACAACTATGAGAGGACCTGCGCGGTGTACAATGGCAAGTGCAGAGGCATGCCGAGGAAGGATGCAAATGGGATCGACACCTACGATAATAGCAACTACACTGCGCCAGTCCATGCCATCGTTGGAGCAGGAGGGTTCAGCTTGGACGACTTCTCTCTGTTTGTAAGAGCTCAAACAACGAAATTTTAACAGTGGATTGTAGGACGTCGGAGATGATTGGAAATTCATAATCTTGCATTAGTACCTGATATGTATGGTCCTCTGACAACCTCTTGTTGATGTCGTCCATATTTCAGCCGCAGAGCTGGAGCGTGTCGAGGATTTCAGAGTTCGGTTATGCCAGGGTGCACGCCACAAGGACCAGTGTATTGGTTCAGGTAAGCTTCACCTTCCTTTCTTTCTTCTCTTGGGAAGTTTTACATACGAAGTTTACAATTGAGGCTCAGTTTCCTCGACAAAAAACAACACCTGATGCTCTGTTTTCTTCAGTTTGTAAGCTCAGGCACGATGGAGATCCGGGACCAGTTTAGAATTGTGAAGGGAGGCAGATGATCCAAGTGCAGTTACAGGCTACGGCTCGAGGCAGATATGAAGGGAATATATAACTGGTTTTCTCTCACTTGTGATGTACTGTAAATACTGATGACAGACGAACGCTGAATTGCAATTAACACGTCACTGTATAGCTGTGTACGGTTACTGTAAGATTTATATATCAAAATGTCTTCCTTTCTGCTCAAATATGAAATCTTATCAACCAAGATAGATTGCGAGTGGATGGCACAAGTTTGTGGATATAAAACTGCCCAGTGAAATATTTCTCACATATTCGATTCCCAAAACAATAAGTATAGCACCCTTCCTCTCATTGAACTTGCATGGTTTATGTAGAATAAGATGCATGCATGACCACTAATTCCCTCTCTTTTATCTCTATGAATTAAATGTGGCATGAGACTCAAAACACTTTAACTCAACTGTACTTAAAGTGAGCCTAATACTCCTATAATGGAAATCAGAAAATTTTCAAATGAGCCTTTTAAACCGGAAAGGAGGGAGTATGATTGTGCTGTAGTTAGCATCACAGATTTTCGCAGGCATTTATGTGCATTGTATATTTCTGACGCTACACATTTTTTTTACCGAATTAGGGCATGTCCAACGCCATCCATCAAAATGCAGACCGGTCCGGATGTTCGAATTCTTACAAACCAGAAGCAAAGCCAAAAAAGTTTTGTGGGTGTCCAGACGTCCGAATTCCTGCAAACCGGAAGCAAAGCCGAAGGAGTTTTGTGGGTGTTCGGACCTCCGCCACCTAGGTGTCTGATACCCTCGACCGACACAACCCCCCCCTCTCTTGTTCCGATCCAACCATTACTTTGCTCCCCACGCCACATTTATGCCGATCCAGAATGGACGCGACCGGTCACTGGCCCATGCCAGCCGAACGACACAACATTCACACTGGTGCACCTGTCGAGGCGTCTGCTCTGGCCTGCCCCTTGCACCGCGTGCGCTCGCTTTCCATGCCGCGTTAATGCCGGTTCAAAGAGAACTTGACCGGACGAGGCGACGGGATGACTTCCTACCGCATTCAAGCTAGCGTGGCGAACGAGAAGCCATTGCGCTGCCAACACGGGCGCCCACTACTTAACAAGCGCCAGCCACGGCAAAAACCTGCACCACCACAGAGCCCCATCTCCCTTCGTCCGAACTCCATCAATGCACCACCTCTTCCCTTCTTCCTTCTTCGACCTTTGTGACCAATGGCCGGGACCAACCATGGGTGGTGGAAGACCCTTTTACCGCGACGCCATCTTGGTGGAAGTCACGGCAAAGGCGGGCGTGGAGGCTGCACAAGCGGTGGCAGACATGAATGCTGCCAATGTCGGGACCTCTGCGTTGTTCACATCAGGCTAAAATGACTACGAGGTTGGATCGTCCACGTCGATTGTCAACCTCACATCCACATGGGACATCCACGGTTAGGCGGCAGACTCGGCGAAGAGTAGGACGTGGAAGACAGACGTGCCCACGGTCGGCAAAGAGTAGACTTGGGTCGGTTAACTTTTGCGATGTAAAAAAATCCTAAGTATTAATGAAAATGACGTGTTCACGTTTATTTGGTGCAGCGGGTTGGACGGTGGGCTCCGCTAGCACTGTCTGCGAACGTTTACAGTGTCCGTTTTGATGGATGGCGTTGAATATGCCCTTACTGCCTCTACACCCGACAATGCAAAATACGGAATAAATCCCACGTGTCTAGCGCGCATTCCACATTGTGTGAGGCAACATCTGATTGTGCTGACTTTCTGCTAGCTGCTACCGAGGTTTGCTTACACTCGTTGCTAATATATTACAACATTATTAACAATTCAATCCTTTCAACAACAAATCAAATATGAAGACTATCAATACAATGATAGGCTCTCCTTTTACATTCCCTATCATTGACAATTTGAGAGATGCTTTTTTGATAAACGAAAACTTTTTCGTTGAAATGAAGAGATGTTACTCATGCTCGTTTTATGTTTCTTTCTGTGACTAGTAAATACACACGTGTAATGCATGTTAATATTAGGCAGCATATTAATTGCATATGGATATTAGACAAGACATTTTTTGCATGTTAAATATATGATTAGTCCTATATTTGATATGATATTAATTAATTACACGGTAAACAGGTTAAGGGCTCGCCATTGGAGCAGTTTACGACGTTGGACTGATCTAGCTTAATGGCCGAGATTAGTAGGATCTGCTCATTTGGGTCTTTTATATTGGTACTAGTCAATGTGTACGTGCAATGCACGTTAATTTGGAAGTATATTAAATGCATGTGGATATTAAGTAGGATATTATTTGTGTGTTATTATGTGATTAACACCATATTTGACATGAAATTAATTGCACGCTAAATGTGTTGAGCGCTCGACATTGAAACAGTCTAGGTTGTTGGATTGACATGATTTGATGGCCGAGATTAATTGGATCTGCCCCTTTGGATTTTTTTATATTAGTATAAATAGATTATTGTAAGGAATTTCTATTTTCGTGCCCCTGATTTCTTAGTTGTACCCACTTTTACCCAACCGTCTTAGTTTTCCTCACCTTTTCCCTTCACCCTCCACTTGAACCTCACAGATGCCCAAACAGAGCATTTCCGTTGGGTCAAGCCTGTTGACCGTTAGATGGATGAGTTCATGACGAGTGGAACCATTAAAAATGCTAACGTATGGGGCTGCTTAAAATGTTGACATGTCAACATGCCCTTGCTAAAAAAACAAACCCACTACTCTATCCAAATATCCATTTTTGAGCCCACACTCATCTACACCCGATGAAGAGAAATTTCAAAACAAATTCTAAAAAAAATAAAAAAAATCTGATTTTTTGCATGGAAGACAATTTGGTATGTGAGGTGCGCTCCAAATTTCAGGTCATTTGAACACATGAGTTGCTCTCAACAACAAAGACAAACTGGGTCAGAACAATACATGAACAGTAAATTTTTTCACAAACTCCAAATTTGTCTTTTTTGTCGAGCGCTGCTCACATATCCAAATGATCTGAAATTTGGAGCACACCTCACGCACCAAATTATCTTCCATGCAAAAAATCAGATTTTTTGAATTTTCTACTATCTTTTGTGATTTTTTTTGCTCATTGCGGGTGCAGCTGAGCTTGGGCACTGAGTCACCTCCTCCTCCTCCTCCTCCTCCTCCTCCTCTCTCTCTCTCACATGTGGGACCAATAGAGCAAAGGGAAATAGGAAGAAAAAAGCTCCCCAACTCTCTAGCCATGCCGACGGACACTAGGCACGACGGAGGTGGCTACGTGGCTGGAGGCAGCCCGCAGACTCCCGCATCAAGGACACCCTCCTCGCTCTTCTCTCTCTGGCCCTCGCTCGCATGCTCACTCTCCCTCTCTTCTCTCTCCTCCCGGTGGAATCCTAGCACCGGCTTGATCAGAGTCGCGCGCTTGTCTCCGACCACACCGATGAATTGAGAGCACCTCTGAAACCGCCTCAACATCCTCTTCCATCCCGGTGAGTCGTATGTGCTTTGATGTAGTGTAACAACCGAATCGACTGCTTCATCCCCGACTCTGGCCGCACAATTTAAAAATAAGATTGAAAATTGAACTTCTGCAATTTTCACATGGAATGGATCATATCCATGTCATATTTCCATATAAGGCGACGATATTTGGCACAAACTTAGGTCTTACCGTGCTAAAGAGAGATTCCAAAATTTTGTTATAAAAGTAAATAAATCATTTTCAAGTGCCAACATTGTTTTTTGAGAAGCAAGTACCACAAATACGATTGAAAGTTGAACTTTTGCAATTTTCACATGAAATGGACCATATTGGAGGTCTACTGCTGAAAGATTTTGAGATTTTGAGCTTTTTTGCTATATTCTATTGATTAAGAATTTCTGGACATTTACCAAAAGTAATTCAAAATTGAACTACAAGTGTGTTATAGTTTAGTTACAAAAGGTGGGGAAAAATCATTTTAAGGTACTTAGGTAGGATTATATGCAGTGTTCACAAAAAGTTGAAAGATTCAACCCCTTTCTATGAAGAGCTATGTTGACAATGTTGAGCCCATTTTGCAAAAAGTGAAAGAAAATGAAAAAGTCAAAAATTGCAATCATTTTACATGGAATGCTTTTATGTGTATCAATTTCTAGGAAAATGATAAACTAGGAATACAATGATTATTAAAAAAACCGTTCACAAAATAGACTACCATCTTTGAAGGTTCATGGCTTTCAAGCCAAATGACCAAGTTCATGGCTATAACCATGTCATATTTCCATATAAGGTGACGATATTTGGCACAAACATAGGGCTTACCACGCCAAACAAGATTGCCAAAGGGAGATTCCAAAATTTTATTATAAAAGTAAATAAATCATTTTCAAGTGCCAAAAATGGTTTTTTTGTGAAGCAAGTACCACAAATAAGATTGAAAATTGAACTTTTGCATTTTTCACAAGAAATTGACCATGTTGGAGGCCTAATATCGAAAGATTTTGAGTTTTGAGCCTTTTTTTACTATATTCCATTGATTAAATGGATTTTTGGACATTTACCAAAAGCAATTCAAAATTGAACTACAAGTGTGTTATAGTTTGGTTACAAAAAGTGAAAAAAAACATTTTAAGGTACTTAGGTAGGATTATATGCAGTATTCACAAAAAAAGTTACCCCATTTTAAAAAAAGTGAAATAAAATGAAAAAAAGATTCAAAAATGCAATCCTTTTCCATGGAGTCTTTTTATATGTACTAATTTTCAGGAAAAATGATAAACTACAATGATTATTTAAAAAAAGTGTTCACGAAATGGACTATCATCTTTAAAGGTTCATGACTTTCAAGCCAAATGATCAAGTTCATGGCTATATCCATGTCATATTTCCTTGTAGATATTTTTCACAAACATGGGGCTTACCATGCCAAACATGATTGCCAAAGGGATATTCCAAAATTTTGTTATAAAAGTAAATAAATCATTTTTCAAGTGCCAAAAATGTTTCTTTTTCTGAAGCAAGTACTACAAACAAGAAGGAAAATTGAACTTTTGCAATTTTCACATGAAATGGACCATATTGGAGGCCTACTGCCGAAAGATTTTGAGATTTTGAGTTTTTTTGCTATATTTCATTGACTTAATGAATTTATGGACATTTACCAATAGTAATTCAAAATTTAACTACAAAAAAGTCACAAAAAAGTCGAAAGATTCAACCCCTTTATATGAATAGCCACGCTGACAATGTTGACCCCATTTTCCAAAAACTAAAAGAAAATGAAAAAAGATATAAGAAATGCAATCCTTTTGCATGGAGTCCTTTTATGTGTACTACTTTTCAAGAAAAATGCTAAACTAGGAATACGATGAGTTATAAAAAATTGTTCACAAAATGGACTACCATCTATGAAGGTTCATGGCTTTCAAGCAAAACGACCAAGTTTATGACCATAGCCATGTCATAGTTTATGGTAGGGTGACCATATTTAGCACAAACATGGGGCTTAGCATGCCAAACAAGATTACACATGAGAGTTTCTAACTCTTTGTTGTAAAAACATTTTTTTATGTTTGAAGTCCAATAAAGAGGTTTTTTGTGTGTGAAACAAGTAGCACAAATAATATGCAAAAGTTCACTTATCTAATTTTCAAACAAAGTAGTCCATATTGCCAAAAGATTTTGAATTTTTGAATTTTTTGCCATATTCCACTGATTATATGAATTTCATGACATTTAAAGAAAATAATCCAAAATTGTACTACAAGTGTGTTATAGTTTGGTCCAAACAATTGGCAAAACTCATTTTTAGATACTCAAGTAGGATTGTATGTAGTACCCACAAAATAGTTGAGATTCAGAGAGCAGCGATTCAGTGCCCCAGGATCATCCACGCTGAAGAGAAAACTCAATACAAATACTTGAAAAATTCAAAACATCCAATTTTTTTGCATGGTAGATAATTTGGTGCGTGATGTTCGCTCCAAATTTCATATAATTTGGACATTTGAGCAGCTCTCGGCAAAAAAGACAAATTTGTGTTGTGTAAAAAAGTTTACTGTCCGTGTACTGCTGATACGTCTCCGTCGTATCTATAATTTTTGATTGTTTCATGCCAATATTATACAACTTTTATACACTTTTGGCAACATTTTATATGATTTATTTGGACTAACATATTGATCCAGTGCCCGGTGCCAGTTCCTGTTTTTTTGCATGTTTTTTGTTTTGCAGAATATCCATATCAAACAAAGTCCAAATGTAATAAAATTTTACGGAGAATTATTTTGGAATATTTGTTAATTTTGGGAGGCGGAATCAACGCAAACGGAGGCCCATAGTGACCACAAGACACCAGGGTGCGCCCCAGGCCCCTAGCGCGTGGTGGTGGGTTGTGCCCTCCTCGAATGCCGGTTGGAGCTCTATTTCGGGCGCAAGGAAGCTTATATCTGGAAATCGTGTTAAAATCTCAGCGCAATCGGAGTTAAGGATCTTCGGTAATATAAGCAACGGTTTTCGGCTAGATCTGGGAACGCGAAACAGAGAGGGAGATCCAATCTCGGAGGGGCTCCCGCGCCTCCACCGCCATGGAGGCCATGGACCAGAGGGGTAACTCTCCTCCCATCTAGGGGGGAGGCCAAGGAAGAAGAATAAGGAGGGGGGGCTCTCTCCCCCTCTCTCCCGGTGGCGTCGGAATGCCACCAGGGCTAGGATCGTGACAGCGATCTACATCAACAATCTTGCTACCGTCAACACCAACTTTCTCCCCCTCTGTGCAGCGGTGTAACACCTCTTCTCTCCGCTGTAATCTATACTTAAACATGGTGCTCAACTCCGTATATTATTTCCCAATGATATGTGGCTATCCTATGATGTTTGAGTAGATCCGTTTTGTCCTGTTGGTTAATCATGATCTTGGTTGGTATGATTGTATATTTTATTTATGGTGCTGTCCTACGGTGCCCTCCGTCTCGCGCAAACATGAGGGCCCCCCGCTGTAGGGTGTTGCAATACGTTCATGATCCGCTTATGGTGGGTTGTGGGAGTGACAAAAGCTTAAACCCGAGTAGGTGGGTTGTTGCGTATGGCTGATACGCCCATTTTGCATCATGCTTTTATATCAATATTTATTGCATTATGGACTATTATTTCACATTATGTCACAATACTTATGGCTATTCTCTCTTATTTTACAAGGTCTACATAAGGAGGGAGAATGCCGGCAGCTGGAATTCTGGGCTGGAAAAGGAGCAAATATTAGAGACCTATTCTGCACAACTCCAAAAGTCCTGAAACTCCACGGAACACCTTATAATAAATAATGAAAAATCCTTGCCAAAGATGAAGACCAGGGGGCCCACACCCTGCTCACAAGGGTGGGGGGTGCCCCCCTAGGGCACGCCCCCTACCTCGTGGGCCCCCTGGTGGCTCTCTGATGACCTTCTTCTCCTATATGAAGTCTTTCGTCGAGAAAAAAATAAGAAGCAACCTTTTGGGATGAAACTCCGCCGCCACGAGGCGGAACCTTGGCGGATCCAATCTAGAGCTCCGGCAGAGCTGTTCTGCCAGGGAAACTTCCCTCCCGGAGGGGGAAATCATCGCCATCGTCATCACCAACGCTCCTCTCATCGGGAGAGGGCAATCTCCATCAACATCTTCATCAGCACCATCTCATCTCAAAACCCTAGTTCATCTCTTGTATCCAATTCTTGTCTCCAAGTCTGGGATTGGTGCTAGTAGTGTTAATTACTCCTTGTAGTTGATGCTAGTTGGTTTAATTGGTGGAAGATCATATGTTCAGATCCTTTATGCATATTATTACCCCTCTGATTATGAACATGAATATGATTTGTGAGTAGTTACGTTTGTTCCTGAGGACAAGGGAGAAGTCTTGCTATTAGTAGTCATGTGAATTTGGTATTCGTTCGATATTTTGATGAGATGTATGTTGTCTAGCCTCTAGTGGTGTTATGTGAACGTCGACTACATAACACTTCACCATTATTTGGGCCTAGAGCAAGGCATTGGGAAGTAATAAGTAGATGATGAGTTGCTAGAGTCACAGAAGCTTAAACCCTAGTTTATGCGTTGCTTCGTAAGGGGCTGATTTGGATCCATATGTTTCATGCTATGGTTAGGTTTACCTTAATACTTTTGTTGTAGTTGCGGAAGCTTGCAATAGAGGTTAATCATAAGTGGGATGTTTGTTCAAGTAAGAACAACACCCAAGCACCGGTCCACCCATATATCAAATTATCAAAGCACCGAACATGAATCATATGAGCGTGATGAAAACAAGCTTGACGATATTCCCATGTGTCCTCGGGAGCGCTTTTCCTTATATAAGATTTTGTCCATGCTTGTCCTTTGCTACAAAAAGGATTGGGCCACCTTGCTGCACTTTATTTACTTTTGTTACTTGTTGCTCGTTACAAATTATCTCATCACAAAACTATCTGTTACCACTTATTTCAGTACTTGCAGAGAATACCTTGCTGAAAACCGTTTATCATTTCCTTCTGCTCCTCGTTGGGTTCGACACTCTTACTTATCGAAAGGACTACGATAGATCCCCTATACTTGTGGGTCATCAAGACTCTTTTCTGGCGCCGTTGCCGGGGAGTGAAGCGCCTTTGGTAGGTGGAATTTGGTAAGGAAAAATTTATATAGTGTGCTGAAATTTACTGTCACTTGTTACTATCGAAAGTA
This sequence comes from Triticum aestivum, assembly GCF_018294505.1. Lineage (NCBI taxonomy): Eukaryota > Viridiplantae > Streptophyta > Magnoliopsida > Poales > Poaceae > Triticum > Triticum aestivum. The sequence continues at coordinate 574,939,021 of NC_057800.1, forward strand.
ATCCTCTGAGGGGCTTGTTTGGGGTATCTTCACCCCGACCAGTAGAGCAAAGAGTTTCTCCTCAACCTACTGAACCTATTGAAAATGAATATGAAAATGAAATTCCTTATGAGTATCCTTCGAGTATAATAGAAAAATTGCTAGCTAATCCTTTTACAAGAGATGGAACAAAGCATCCTGATGAACACCTAATATATGTGGATGAGGTTTGTGGATTATTTAAGCTTGCAGGTATACCCGATGATGTTGCTAAGAAGAAGGTCTTCCCTTTATCTTTGAAGGGAGACGCATTGGTATGGTATAGGCTATGTGATGATACGAGATCATGGAATTATAGAAGATTAAAATTGGAATTTCATCAAAAGTATTACCCTATGCATCTTGTTCATCGTGATCACAATTATATATATAATTTTTGGCCTCGCGAAGGAGAAAGCATCACTCAAGCTTGGGGGAGGCTTAAATAAATGTTATATTCATGCCCCAATCATGAGCTTCCAAGAGAAACAATTATTCAAAAATTTTATGCTCGGCTTTCTGATAACAATCGCACCATGCTTGATACTTCTTGTGCTAGCTCTTTTAGTATGAAGACTATTGAATTCAAATGGGATTTATTGGATAGAATTAAATGCAACTCTGAAGATTGGGACCTCGACAATGGTAAGGAGTCAGGTATGACACCTAAGTTTGATTGTGTTAAATCTTTTATGGATACCGATATTTTCCGTAAGTTTAGCACTAAATATGGACTTGATTCTGAGATAGTAGCATCTTTCTGTGAATCTTTTGCCGCTTATGTTGATCTCCCTAAGGAGAATGGTTTAAATATCATCCTCCCATAGAAGTAAAAGTAGCTGCACCTATTAAAGTTGAAGAAAGTACTATCACTTATAATGATCCTATTGTTCCTACTTCTTATGTTGAGAAACCACCTTTCCCTGTTAGGATAAAGGATCATGCTAAAGCTTCAACTGTGGTTCGTAAAACAATATTAAAACATACACACCTCCTGAGCAAGTTAAAGTTGAACCTAATATTGATATTGTTAAAGATCTCTTGTCTGATAATATAGATGGGCATGTTATTTATTTCTATGATGAAACTGCTAGAATTGCTAAACCCCGTGATACAGATAAACCTAGACCTGTGATAGGCATGCCTGTTATTTCTGTTAAAATAGGAGATCATTATTATCATGGCTTATGTGATATGGGTGCTAGTGCTAGTGCAATACCTATTGACTTATACAACGAAATTATGCATGATATTGCACCTATTGAGTTAGAAGATATTGATGTCACTATTAAACTTCCTAATAGAGATACTATTTCACCAATGGGAATTGTTAGAGATGCTGAAGTCTTGTGTGGGAAAGCTAAATATCCTGCTGATTTTCTTGTTCTTGGTTCCCCACAAGATAGCTTTTGTCCCATTATATTTGGTAGACCCTTCTTGAACACTGTTAATGCTAAGATAGACTGCGAAAAGAATGTTGTTACTATTGGCTTGGATGATATGACTCATGAATTTAATTTCTCTAAATTTAGTAAACAACACCATGAAGAAGAATTGTCTAGTAAGGATGAAATTATTGGTCTTGCTTCTATTGCCGTACCTCCTAGTGATCCTTTAGAACAATATCTGCTAGACCATGAGAATGATATGTTTAAGAATGAAAGAAGGGAAATAGATGAAGTATTCTTTAAACAGGAACCTATGCTGAAACACAATTTACCTATTGAAATCCTAGGGGATCCTCCTCCACCTAAGGGTGATCCCGTGTTTGAGCTTAAACCGTTGCCTGATAATCTTAAATATGCTTATCTTGATGAAAAGAAGATATATCCTGTTATTATTAGTCCTAACCTTTCAGAGCATGAAGAAGAAAGATTATTGAAAACTCTGAAGAAGCACCGTGTTGCTATTGGATATACTCTTGATGATCTTAAGGGCATTAGTCCCACTCTATGTCAACATAAAATAAATTTGGAAGCAGATGCCAAACCAGTTCGTGATCCTCAACGAGGTCTGAATCCTAAAATGAAAGAAGTGGTAAGAAAAGAAATACTAAAGCTTCTAGAGGCAGGTATAATTTATCCCATTGCTGATAGTCAGTGGGTAAGTCCTGTTCATTGTGTCCCTAAGAAGGGAGGTATTACTGTTGTTCCTAATGATAAAGATGAATTGATTCCACAAAGAATTATTACAGGTTATAGGATGGTAATTGATTTCCGCAAATTAAATAAGGCTACTAAGAAAGATCATTACCCCTTAACTTTTATTGATCAAATGCTAGAAAGATTATGCAAACATACACATTACTGCTTTCTAGATGGTTATTCTGGTTTCTCTCAAATACCTGTGTCGGCTAAAGGTCAATCAAAGACTACTTTTACATGCCCTTTTGGTACTTTTGCTTATAGACGTATGCCTTTTGGTTTATGTAATGCACCCGCTACCTTTCAAAGATGCATGCTGGCTATATTCTCTGACTTTTGTGAAAAGATTTGTGAAGTTTTCATGGATGACTTTTCCGTCTATGGATCTTCTTTTCATGATTGCTTGAGCAATCTTGATCGAGTTTGCAGAGATGTGAAGAAACTAATCTTGTCTTGAATTGGGAAAAGTGTCACTTTATGGTTAATGAAGGTATTGTCTTGGCATTGTTGAGGAAATCGTTAACTAGTTGCTGCTCGGTTGGCTGGTGAGTAGGGGATTAATTGACTAATCGGCAAGTTAATTGGCCATTTAATCAATTAATCGGACGATTTTTGAGTTTATCGGCTACTCGGTGACCCTACAAGTAGGGATTAATCTGCAAGTTAACTGGTTAATCGGATGAATTCTTGAACAGGGGTCTTGGGGCATAAAGTTTCTGAAAGAGGTATTGAAGTTGATAAAGCCAAGGTTGATGCTATTGAAAAGATGCCATGTTCCAAGGACATCAGAGGTATAAGAAGTTCCCTTGGTCACGCCGGATTTTATAGAAGGTTCATTAAGGACTTCTCAAAAATTTCTCGGCCTCTGACCAATTTATTACAAAAAGATATACCATTTGTCTTTGATGATGATTGTGTAGAAGCATTTGAAATACTTAAGAAAGCATTAGTCTCTGCACCTATTGTTCAGCCACCTGATTGGAATTTACCCTTTAAAATTATGTGTGATGCTAGCGATTATGCTGTAGGTGCTGTTCTAGGGCAAATAATTGATAAGAAATTAAATGTTATCCATTATGCTAGTAAGACTCTAGACAATGCTCAAAGAAATTATGCTACTACTAAAAAAGAACTTTTAGCAGTTGTATTTGCTTGTGATAAGTTCAGATCTTATATTGTTGATTCTAAAGTAACTATCCACACTGATCATGCTGCTATTAAATATCTTATGGAGAAGAAAGATGCTAAACCTAGACTTATTAGATGGGTTCTCTTGCTACAAGAATTTGATTTGCATATTGTCGATAGAAAAGGAGCTGAGAACCCCGTTGCAGACAACTTATCTAGGTTAGAGAATGTTCTTGATGACCCACTACCTATTGATGATAGATTTCTTGATGAACAATTAAATGTCATAAGTACTTCTCGTAGTACCCCTTGGTATGCTGATTATGCTAATTACATAGTTGCTAAATTTATACCACCTAGCTTCACATACCAACAAAAGAAAAAGTTCTTCTATGATTTGAGACATTACTTTTGGGATGACCCACATCTTTATAAAGAAGGAGTAGATGGTGTTATTAGATGTTGTGTACCTGAGCATGAACAGGAATAGATCCTACGCAAGTGCCATTCCGAAACTTATGGAGGACACCACGCGGGAGATAGAACTGCACATAAGGTATTGCAATCTGGTTTTTATTGGCCTACTCTCTTCAAGGATGCCCGTAAGTTTGTCCTATCTTGTGATGAATGTCAAAGAATTGGTAATATTAGTAGACGTCAAGAAATGCCTATGAATTATTCACTTGTTATTGAACCGTTTGATGTTTGGGGCTTTGATTATATGGGACCTTTTCCTGCCTCTAATGGATATACACATATTTTAGTTGCTGTTGATTACGTTACTAAGTGGGTAGAAGCTATTCCAACTAGTAGTGCTGATCATAACACTTCTATTAAAATGCTTAAAGAAGTTATTTTTCCGAGGTTTGGAGTCCCTAGGTATTTAATGACTGATGGTGGTTCACATTTTATTCATGGTGCTTTCCGAAAAATGCTTGCTAAATATGACGTCAATCATAGAATTGCATCTCCATATCACCCACAGTCTAGTGGTCAAGTAGAATTGAGTAATAGAGAACTCAAATTAATTTTGCAAAAGACTGTCAATAGGTCTAGAAAGAATTGGTCCAAGAAACTTAATGATGCATTATGGGCCTATAGAACTGCATATAAAAATCCTATGGGTATGTCTCCGTATAAAATGGTCTATGGAAAAGCATGTCACTTACCTCTCGAACTAGAACACAAGGCTTATTGGGCTATTAAAGAGCTCAACTATGATTTTAAACTTGCCGATGAAAAGAGGTTATTTGATATTAGCTCACTCGATGAATGGAGAACCCAAGCTTATGAAAATGCCAAGTTGTTTAAAGAAAAGGTTAAAAGATGGCATGACAAAAGGATACAAAAGCGTGAGTTTAATGTAGGTGATTATGTATTGCTATACAACTCTCGTTTAAGATTTTTTGCAGGGAAACTTCTCTCTAAATGGGAAGGCCCCTATGTTATCGAGGAGGTCTATCGTTCTGGTGCCATAAAAATCAACAACTTCGAGGGCACAAATCCGAAGGTGGTAAACGGTCAAAGAGTCAAGCATTATATCTCAGGTAATCCCATAAATGTTGAAACCAATATTATTGAAACCGTAACCCCAGAGGAATACATAAGGGACACTTTCCGGAACGTTTCAGACTCCGAAAAGGAATAGGTATGTGGTACGGTAAGTAAACCGACTCCAAAACAATTTTGAAGGCAATATTTCTCTGTTTTGGAATATTTAGAAAAATAGAAAATTAAGTACAGTCCGGGAAGGACACAAGGGCCCCACGAGGGTGGAGGGTGCGCCCTCCCCCCTGGGCGCGCCCTCTACCTCGTGAGCACCTCGTGTGCCTTCCGGACTCCGTTTTCTTGCACAATACGTATTTTGGTCGGTAAGAATTCACTATATATTCTCCCGAAGGTTTTGACTCCCGTATCACGCAAAAATCTCTTGTCTTTGTTTCGAGCTGTTTTCTATCAGAGTTGTCAAGGCCAGGCACTATGTCGTCTCCCTCCTCCTCCAACCATGAGGGCAACGATGCTTGGCTAATGAAGATAGAGCTGAAGAGAGAAGAACCTATGGAGATCAACAAGGATGAAGGGATCAAGAAGGCCATGGAGGACCAAGTTCCAGCAACAGAAGACACCCTTCAACTGGATCAAAATCTTCTTACCCCTACAGAAATCAAAGCTTTCAAGATGATTGAGTTAGCTCGTATACAAAATAAGTATCTCACACGTGAAAATATTTTGTTGAAGGAGCATATCATCGCACTCAAGGGCATTATCCGCAAGTTAGAAGACCTCCTACGCTCGATGTGCGACTATCCATCATCAAAAACCCCACCTTCTTCACCAACAAAGGAGACATAATCACATGGGTATGGGCACTCCACTTGGCAACTGCCAAGCTTGGGGGAGTGCCCCGGTATCGTATCACCATGACCTTTATCTTTACCGTTTTTCCTTAGTACGATCCTATTAGTAGTATTTTGATCTAGTAGAATAAAGCTTATGGCATGATCTAGTTGTGAGTTTTTCTTTATTATCCTTCTATGTAATCGAGTCCGTGAGCTATATAATAAAGATTAGTGTTGAGTCAAGGGCTTGATTATTTTGCCACGATCCTAAGTGAATAAAAGAAAAGAGAAAGAAATAAAAAGAAACCAAGAGATCACGTGAGTCTTATGGAGAGTAATGAGCTCACATAGAAAGAGTATGATGAATAAAAGTTGTTGAGGGTTGACAAACACAGTTTTGGTCATCGTTGCAATTAAAAGGAAGTAATAAAGAAAGAGAGGTCTTCACATATAAATATACTATCTTGGACATCTTTTATGATTGTGAGCATTCATTAAAATATGACTTGTTAAAGAGTTGACATTGGACAAGGAAGACAACATAATGGGTTATGTTTGCTTACATCTGAGATAAATTATATCGTCTTGGATCCTCCAACATGTTGAGCTTGCCTTTCCCCCTCATGCTAGCCAAATTCTCAGCACCAAGTAGAGATACTACTTGTGCTTCCAAATACCCTTAAACCAGTTTTGCCATGAGAGTCCACCATATCTACCTATGGATTGAATAAGATCCTTCAAGTAAGTTGTCATCGGTGCAAAGCAATAAAAATTGCTCTCTAAATATGTATGATTGATTGGTGTGGGAGAAATAAGCTTTATATGATCTTGTGATGTGGAAGTAATAAAAGCGACAGACTGCATAATAAAGGTTCATATCACAAGGGGCAATATAAAGTGACGTTCTTTCACATTAAGATTTTGTACATACAACCATGAAAGAGCATGGCAACCTCTGCTTCCCTCTGCGAAGGGCCTATCTTTTATCATTATCTTCTACTTTATGCAAGAGTCATGGTGATTTTCACCCTTCCTTTTTACACTTTATCCTTTGGCAAGCACAATATGTTGGAAAGATCCTGGTATATATGGCTAATTGGATGTGAGTTTACATGAACTATTACTATTGACATTACCCTCGAGGTAAAACGTTGGGAGGCAAGACTATAATCCCCTATCTTTCTCTGTGTCCGATTAAAACTCCATACCTGTAACGCCCCATATGTAACCTGCCATATTTGTATTCCAACTCTTGCCATTTCCGGCACTAAGTTATGATATTTCCTCGTTGTTGGGTTTTGTATTCGTGTTGTTTTTGTCCTTATCATGCATCTCATATCATGTCATCATGTGCATCACATTTGCATACGTGTTCGTCTCATGCATCCGAGCATTTTCCCCGTTGTCCGTTTTGCATTCCGGCGCTCCTGGGTCCTCCGGTGTCCCCTTTTACCTCTTTTCGTGAGCGGGTGCTAAACGTTCTCGGATTGGACCGAGACTTGTCAAGTGGCCTTGGTTTACTACCGGTAGACCGCCTGTCAAGTTTCGTGCCATTTGGACTTTGTTTGATACTCCAACGGTTAACCGAGGAGCCAAAAAGGCCTCATGTGTGTTGCAGCCCAACACCCCTCCAAAGTGACCTAAAACCCACCAAAACCCTCTCCATCATCTTGGTAGTTCGATCACGATCGCGTGGCCGCAAACCATGCTCAATTTGGAGCCTCCTAGCTCCCTCTACCTATAAATATAGACCCCCCCTCCAAAATCTCGCGGATGAACCCTAGCCCCGCTCCCTCTCCGCCGCCGGACGAAAACCCACCGACGGACATGTCCGCCGCCACCGCGTGCCCACTCCTGCGCTGACACGTGGCACCTCCGCCGCCACCTGCCTCCGCGGCCCGGCGAGCCCGCAGCAG